>NC_060173.1:63513303-63784541 GCF_021184085.1 Oncorhynchus gorbuscha | reverse complement strand
ACATGCCGAATCGGCGACATTCTGGAAAGGACCCAAAATATAATTTTAAACCATTTTCACAAAAAAAAAATATTTTTTTATTATTTTTTTCGTGCATTAAAAACGGTGACCCCGGACATGCCGAATTGGCGACATTCTGGAAAGGACCCAAAATATAATTTTAAACCATTTTCACAAAAAAGTGATTTTTTACATTTATTTTTTCACAAAAAAGTGATTTTTTAAATTAATTTTTTTGTGACTTAAAAACGGTGACCCCGGACATGGCGAATTGGCGACATTCTGGAAAGGACCCAAAATATAATTTTAAACCATTTTCACAAAAAAGTGATTTTTTACATTTATTTTTTCACAAAAAAGTGATTTTTAAATTATTTTTTTGTGACTTAAAAACGGTGACCCCGGACATGGCGAATTGGCGACATTCTGAAAGGACCCAAAATATAATTTTAAACCATTTAAAAAGTGATTTTTACATTTATTTTTTCACAAAAAAGTGATTTTTAAATGAATTTTTTTGTGACTTAAAAACGGTGACCCCGGACATGCCGAATTGGCGACATTCTGGAAAGGACCCAAAATATAATTTTAAACCATTTTCACAAAAAAGTGATTTTTTACATTTATTTTTTCCAAAAAAGTGATATTTTTAATTATTTTTTTTGTGACTTAAAAACGGTGACCCCGGACAATGCCGAATCGGCGACATTCTGGAAAGGACCCAAAATATAATTTTAAACCATTTTCACAAAAAATATATTTTTTTTTATTATTTTTTTCGTGACTTAAAAACGGTGACCTGCCGAATTGGCGACATTCTGGAAAGGACACAAAAAATAATTTTAAACCATTTTCACAAAAAAAGTTATTTTTTAAATTAATTTTTTCGTGACTTAAAAAACGGTGACCCCGGACATGCCGAATTGGCGACATTCTGGAAAGGACCCCCAAAATAATTTTAAACCATTTTCACAAAAAAGTGATTTTTAACATTTATTTTTTCACAAAAAAGTGATTTTTTAAATGTATTTTTTTGTGACTTAAAAAACGGTGACCCCGGACATGCCGAATTGGCGACATTCTGGAAAGGACCCCAAAAATAATTTTAAACCATTTTCACAAAAAAGTGATTTTTAAAATTTATTTTTTCACAAAAAAGTGATTTTTAAAATTTATTTTTTCGTGACTTAAAAACGGTGACCCCGGACATGCCGAATTGGCGACATTCTGGAAAGGACCCAAAATATATTTTTAAACCATTTTCACAAAAAAGTGATTTTTAAAATTTATTTTTTCACAAAAAAGTGATTTTTAAAATTTATTTTTTTGTGACTTAATTTTTTTGTGACCCCGGACAATGCCGAATCGGCGACATTCTGGAAAGGACCCAAAATATAATTTTAAACCATTTTCACAAAAAATATATATTTTTTTATTATTTTTTTCGTGACTTAAAAACGGTGACCCCGGACATGCCGAATTGGCGACATTCTGGAAAGGACCCAAAATATAATTTTAAACCATTTTCACAAAAAAGTGATTTTTTACATTTATTTTTTTGTGACTTAAAAACGGTGACCCCGGACAATGCCGAATCGGCGACATTCTGGAAAGGACCCAAAATATAATTTTAAACCATTTTCACAAAAAATATATATTTTTTTATTATTTTTTTCGTGACTTAAAAACGGTGACCCCGGACATGCCGAATTGGCGACATTCTGGAAAGGACCCAAAATATAATTTTAAACCATTTTCACAAAAAGTGATTTTTTACATTTATTTTTTCACAAAAAAGTGATTTTTTAAATTTATTTTCTTGTGACTTAAAAACGGTGACCCCGGACATGCCGAATTGGCGACATTCTGGAAAGGACCCCAAAAATAATTTTAAACCATTTTCACAAAAAAGTGATTTTTACATTTATTTTTTTCACAAAAAGTGATTTTTTACATTTATTTTTTGTGACTTAAAAACGGTGACCCCGGACATGCCGAATTGGCGACATTCTGGAAAGGACCCCAAAAATAATTTTAAACCATTTTCACAAAAAATATATATTTTTTTATTATTTTTTTCGTGACTTAAAAACGGTGACCCCGGACATGCCGAATTGGCGACATTCTGGAAAGGACCCAAAATATAATTTTAAACCATTTTCACAAAAAGTGATTTTTACATTTATTTTTTCACAAAAAAGTGATTTTTTAAATTTATTTTCTTGTGACTTAAAAACGGTGACCCCGGACATGCCGAATTGGCGACATTCTGGAAAGGACCCCAAAAATAATTTTAAACCATTTTCACAAAAGTGATTTTTACATTTATTTTTTCACAAAAAAGTGATTTTTTACATTTATTTTTTTGTGACTTAAAAACGGTGACCCCGGACATGCCGAATTGGCGACATTCTGGAAAGGACCCCAAAAATAATTTTAAACCATTTTCACAAAAAAGTTATTTTTTATATTTATTTTTTCACAAAAAAGTGATTTTTAAAACTGATTTTTTTCACAAAAAAGTGATTTTTTGAGTTTGTTTTTTCACAAAAAAGTGATTTTTTTAATTTATTTTTTCGTAACTTAAAAACAGTGACCCCGGACATGCCGAATTGGCAACATTCTGGAAAGGACCCCAAAAATAATTTTAAACCATTTTCACAAAAAAGTGATTTTTTATATTTATTTTTTCACAAAAAAGTGAATTTTTTAATTTATTTTTTCACAAAAAAGTGATTTTTAAAATGTATTTTTTCACAAAAAAGTGATTTTTAAAACTGATTTTTTTCACAAAAAAGTGATTTTTTTTTTTTTTTTTTCGTGACTTAAAAACAGTGACCCCGGACATGCCGAATTGGCAACATTCTGGAAAGGACCCCAAAAATAATTTTAAACCATTTTCACAAAAAAGTGATTTTTTACATTTATTTTTTCACAAAAAAGTGATTTTTTAAATTTATTTTCTTGTGACTTAAAAACGGTGACCCCAGACATGCCGAATTGGCGACATTCTGGAAAGGACCCAAAAATAATTTTAAACCATTTTCACAAAAAAGTGAAATTTATTTTTTCACAAAAAATGATTTTTTACATTTATTTTTTCGTGACTTAAAAACGGTGACCCCGGACATGCCGAATTGGCGACATTCTGGAAAGGACCCAAAATATAATTTTAAACCATTTTCACAAAAAAGTGATTTTTTATATTTATTTTTTCACAAAAAAGTGATTTTTAAAACTGATTTTTTTCACAAAAAAGTGATTTTTTTTATTTATTTTTTCGTGACTTAAAAACAGTGACCCTGGACATGCCGAATTGGCGACATTCTGGAAAGGACCCAAAATATAATTTTAAACAATTTTCACCAAAAAGTGATTTTTTAAATTTATTTTTTCGTGACTTAAAAACAGTGACGCCGGACATGCCGAATTGGCGACATTCTGGAAAGGACCCCAAAAATGATTTTAAACCATTTTCACAAAAAAGTGATTTTTTACATTTATTTTTTCACAAAAAAGTGATTTTTTAAATGTATTTTTTCGTGACTTAAAAACGGTGACCCCGGACATGCCGAATTGGCGACATTCTGGAAAGGACCCAAAATATAATTTTAAACCATTTTCACAAAAAAGTGATTTTTACATTTATTTTTTCCAAAAAAGTGATATTTTTAATTATTTTTTTTGTGACTTTGCCGAATCGGCGACATTCTGGAAAGGACAAAAAATAATTTTAAAAACAAAAAAATATATTTTTTTATTAGTGACTTAAAAACGGTGACCCCGGACATGCCGAATTGGCGACATTCTGGAAAGGACCCAAAAATGATTTTAAACCATTTTCACAAAAAAGTGATTTTTAAAATTTATTTTTTCACAAAAAAGTGATTTTTAAAATTTATTTTTTGTGACTTAAAAACGGTGACCCCGGACAATGCCGAATTGGCGACATTCTGGAAAGGACCCAAAATATAATTTTAAACCATTTTCACAAAAAATATATATTTTTTTATTATTTTTTTCGTGACTTAAAAACGGTGACCCCGGACATGCCGAATTGGCGACATTCTGGAAAGGACCCAAAATATAATTTTAAACCATTTTCACAAAAAAGTGATTTTTTACATTTATTTTTTCACAAAAAAGTGATTTTTTAAATTTATTTTCTTGTGACTTAAAAACGGTGACCCCGGACATGCCGAATTGGCGACATTCTGGAAAGGACCCCAAAAATAATTTTAAACCATTTTCACAAAAAAGTGATTTTTTACATTTATTTTTTCACAAAAAAGTGATTTTTTACATTTATTTTTTTGTGACTTAAAAACGGTGACCCCGGACATGCCGAATTGGCGACATTCTGGAAAGGACCCCAAAAATAATTTTAAACCATTTTCACAAAAAAGTGATTTTTTACATTTATTTTTTCACAAAAAAGTGATTTTTTACATTTATTTTTTTGTGACTTAAAAACGGTGACCCCGGACAATGCCGAATCGGCGACATTCTGGAAAGGACCCAAAATATAATTTTAAACCATTTTCACAAAAAATATATTTTTTTTAATTATTTTTTTCGTGACTTAAAAACGGTGACCCCGGACATGCCGAATTGGCGACATTCTGGAAAGGACCCAAAATATAATTTTAAACCATTTTCACAAAAAAGTGATTTTTTACATTTATTTTTTCACAAAAAAGTGATTTTTTAAATTTATTTTCTTGTGACTTAAAAACGGTGACCCCGGACATGCCGAATTGGCGACATTCTGGAAAGGACCCCAAAAATAATTTTAAACCATTTTCACAAAAAAGTGATTTTTTACATTTATTTTTTCACAAAAAAGTGATTTTTTACATTTATTTTTTTGTGACTTAAAAACGGTGACCCCGGACATGCCGAATTGGCGACATTCTGGAAAGGACCCCAAAAATAATTTTAAACCATTTTCACAAAAAAGTGATTTTTTATATTTATTTTTTCACAAAAGTGAATTTTTTAATTTATTTTTTCACAAAAAAGTGATTTTTTAAATTTATTTTTTCGCGACTTAAAAACGGCGACCCCGGACATGCCGAATTGGCGACATTCTGGAAAGGACCCAAAAAATAATTTTAAACCATTTTCACAAAAAAAATATATTTTTTTATTATTTTTTTCGTGACTTAAAAACGGTGACCCCGGACATGCCGAATTGGCGACATTCTGGAAAGGACCCAAAATATATTTTTAAACCATTTTCACAAAAAAGTGATTTTTAAAATTTATTTTTTCACAAAAAAGTGATTTTTAAAATTTATTTTTTTGTGACTTAAAAACGGTGACCCCGGACAATGCCGAATCGGCGACATTCTGGAAAGGACCCAAAATATAATTTTAAACCATTTTCACAAAAAATATATATTTTTTTATTATTTTTTTCGTGACTTAAAAACGGTGACCCCGGACATGCCGAATTGGCGACATTCTGGAAAGGACCCAAAATATAATTTTAAACCATTTTCACAAAAAAGTGATTTTTTACATTTATTTTTTCACAAAAAAGTGATTTTTTACATTTATTTTTTTGTGACTTAAAAACGGTGACCCCGGACAATGCCGAATCGGCGACATTCTGGAAAGGACCCCAAAAATATAATTTTAAACCATTTTCACAAAAAATATATTTTTTTTTATTATTTTTTTCGTGACTTAAAAACGGTGACCCCGGACATGCCGAATTGGCGACATTCTGGAAAGGACCCAAAATATAATTTTAAACCATTTTCACAAAAAAGTGATTTTTTACATTTATTTTTTCACAAAAAAGTGATTTTTTAAATTTATTTTCTTGTGACTTAAAAACGGTGACCCCGGACATGCCGAATTGGCGACATTCTGGAAAGGACCCCAAAAATAATTTTAAACCATTTTCACAAAAAGTGATTTTTACATTTATTTTTTCACAAAAAAGTGATTTTTACATTTATTTTTTTGTGACTTAAAAACGGTGACCCCGGACATGCCGAATTGGCGACATTCTGGAAAGGACCCCAAAAATAATTTTAAACCATTTTCACAAAAAAGTTATTTTTTTATTTATTTATTTTTTCACAAAAAGTGATTTTTAAAACTGATTTTTTTTCACAAAAAGTGATTTTTTGAGTTTGTTTTTTCACAAAAAAGTGATTTTTTTTATTTATTTTTTCGTAACTTAAAAACAGTGACCCCGGACATGCCGAATTGGCAACATTCTGGAAAGGACCCCAAAAATAATTTTAAACCATTTTCACAAAAAAGTGATTTTTTATATTTATTTTTTCACAAAAAAGTGAATTTTTAAATTTATTTTTTCACAAAAAAGTGATTTTTAAAATGTATTTTTTCACAAAAAAGTGATTTTTAAAACTGATTTTTTTCACAAAAAAGTGATTTTTTTTTTTTTTTTTTTCGTGACTTAAAAACAGTGACCCCGGACATGCCGAATTGGCAACATTCTGGAAAGGACCCCAAAAATAATTTTAAACCATTTTCACAAAAAAGTGATTTTTTACATTTATTTTTTCACAAAAAAGTGATTTTTTAAATTTATTTTCTTGTGACTTAAAAACGGTGACCCCAGACATGCCGAATTGGCGACATTCTGGAAAGGACCCAAAATATAATTTTAAACCATTTTCACAAAAAAGTGATTTTTTATATTTATTTTTTCACAAAAAAGTGATTTTTAAAACTGATTTTTTTCACAAAAAAGTGATTTTTTTTATTTATTTTTTCGTGACTTAAAAACAGTGACCCCGGACATGCCGAATTGGCAACATTCTGGAAAGGACCCCCAAAATAATTTTAAACCATTTTCACAAAAAAGTGATTTTTTTTATTTATTTTTTCGTGACTTAAAAACAGTAACCCTGGACATGCCGAATTGGCGACATTCTGGAAAGGACCCAAAATATAATTTTAAACAATTTTCACCAAAAAGTGATTTTTTAAATTTATTTTTTCGTGACTTAAAAACAGTGACCCTGGACATGCCGAATTGGCGACATTCTGGAAAGGACCCAAAATATAATTTTAAACAATTTTCACCAAAAAGTGATTTTTTAAATTTATTTTTTCGTGACTTAAAAACAGTGACGCCGGACATGCCGAATTGGCAACATTCTGGAAAGGACCCCAAAAATGATTTTAAACATTTTCACAAAAAAGTGATTTTTTTACATGTATTTTTTCGTGACTTAAAAACGGTGACCCTAGACATGCCGAATTGGCGACATTCTGGAAAGGACACAAAAAATAATTTTAAACCATTTTCACAAAAAAGTGATTTTTTACATTTATTTTTTCACAAAAAAGTGATTTTTTAAATTTATTTTCTTGTGACTTAAAAACGGTGACCCCGGACATGCCGAATTGGCGACATTCTGGAAAGGACCCAAAATATAATTTTAAACCATTTTCACAAAAAAGTGATTTTTTTTATATTTATTTTTTCACAAAAAAGTGATTTTTAAAACTGATTTTTTTCACAAAAAAGTGATTTTTTTAATTTATTTTTTCGTGACTTAAAAACAGTGACCCCGGACATGCCGAATTGGCAACATTCTGGAAAGGACCCCAAAAATAATTTTAAACCATTTTCACAAAAAAGTGATTTTTTATATTTATTTTTTCACAAAAGTGAATTTTTAAATTTATTTTTTCACAAAAAAGTGATTTTTTAAATTTATTTTTTCGCGACTTAAAAACGGCGACCCCGGACATGCCGAATTGGCGACATTCTGGAAAGGACCCAAAATATAATTTTAAACCATTTTCACAAAAAAGTGATTTTTTTTATTTATTTTTTCGTGACTTAAAAACAGTGACCCCGGACATGCCGAATTGGCAACATTCTGGAAAGGACCCCAAAAATAATTTTAAACCATTTTCACAAAAAAGTGATTTTTTACATTTATTTTTTCACAAAAAAGTGATTTTTTAAATTTATTTTCTTGTGACTTAAAAACGGTGACCCCAGACATGCCGAATTGGCGACATTCTGGAAAGGACCCAAAATATAATTTTAAACCATTTTCACAAAAAAGTGATTTTTTATATTTATTTTTTCACAAAAAAGTGATTTTTAAAACTGATTTTTTTCACAAAAAAGTGATTTTTTTTATTTATTTTTTCGTGACTTAAAAACAGTGACCCCGGACATGCCGAATTGGCAACATTCTGGAAAGGACCCCAAAAATAATTTTAAACCATTTTCACAAAAAAGTGATTTTTTATATTTATTTTTTCACAAAAAAGTGATTTTTTAAATTTATTTTTTCGTGACTTAAAAACAGTGACCCTGGACATGCCGAATTGGCGACATTCTGGAAAGGACCCAAAATATAATTTTAAACAATTTTCACCAAAAAGTGATTTTTTAAATTTATTTTTTCGTGACTTAAAAACAGTGACGCCGGACATGCCGAATTGGCGACATTCTGGAAAGGACCCCAAAAATGATTTTAAACATTTTCACAAAAAAGTGATTTTTTTACATGTATTTTTTCGTGACTTAAAAACGGTGACCCTAGACATGCCGAATTGGCGACATTCTGGAAAGGACACAAAAAATAATTTTAAACCATTTTCACAAAAAAGTGATTTTTACATTTATTTTTTCACAAAAAGTGATTTTTTAAATTTATTTTCTTGTGACTTAAAAACGGTGACCCGGACATGCCGAATTGGCGACATTCTGGAAAGGACCCCAAAAATAATTTTAAACCATTTTCACAAAAAAGTGATTTTTACATTTATTTTTTCACAAAAAAGTGATTTTTTAAATTTATTTTCTTGTGACTTAAAAACGGTGACCCCGGACATGCCGAATTGGCGACATTCTGGAAAGGACCCCAAAAATAATTTTAAACCATTTTCACAAAAAAGTGATTTTTTACATTTATTTTTTCACAAAAAAGTGATTTTTTACATTTATTTTTTTGTGACTTAAAAACGGTGACCCCGGACATGCCGAATTGGCGACATTCTGGAAAGGACCCCAAAAATAATTTAACCATTTTCACAAAAAAGTTATTTTTTATATTTATTTTTTCACAAAAAAGTGATTTTTAAAACTGATTTTTTTCACAAAAAAGTGATTTTTTGAGTTTGTTTTTTCACAAAAAAGTGATTTTTTTTATTTATTTTTTCGTGACTTAAAAACAGTGACCCCGGACATGCCGAATTGGCAACATTCTGGAAAGGACCCCAAAAATAATTTTAAACCATTTTCACAAAAAAGTGATTTTTATATTTATTTTTTTCACAAAAAGTGATTTTTAAATTTATTTTTTCACAAAAAAGTGATTTTTAAATTTATTTTTTCACGACTTAAAAACGGCGACCCCGGACATGCCGAATTGGCGACATTCTGGAAAGGACCCAAAATATCATTTTAAACCATTTTCACAAAAAGTGATTTTTATATTTATTTTTTCACAAAAAGTGATTTTTAAAACTGATTTTTTCACAAAAAAGTGATTTTTTTATTTATTTTTTCGTGACTTAAAAACAGTGACCCCGGACATGCCGAATTGGCAACATTCTGGAAAGGACCCCAAAAATAATTTTAAACCATTTTCACAAAAAAGTGATTTTTTACATTTATTTTTTCACAAAAAAGTGATTTTTTAAATTTATTTTCTTGTGACTTAAAAACGGTGACCCCGGACATGCCGAATTGGCGACATTCTGGAAAGGACCCAAAATATAATTTTTAACCATTTTCACAAAAAAAAAATATATTTTTTAATTTATTTTTTTGTCACTTAAAAACGGTGACCCCGGACATGCCGAATTGGCGACATTCTGGAAAGGACCCAAAATATAATTTTAAACCATTTTCACAAAAAAGTGATTTTTTTATATTTATTTTTTCACAAAAAAGTGATTTTTTTTATTTATTTTTTCGTGACTTAAAAACAGTGACCCCGGACATGCCGAATTGGCAACATTCTGGAAAGGACCCCAAAAATAATTTTAAACCATTTTCACAAAAAAGTGATTTTTTATATTTATTTTTTCACAAAAAAGTGATTTTTAAAACTGATTTTTTTCACAAAAAAGTGATTTTTTTTATTTATTTTTTCGTGACTTAAAAACAGTGACCCCGGACATGCCGAATTGGCAACATTCTGGAAAGGACCCCAAAAATAATTTTAAACCATTTTCACAAAAAAGTGATTTTTTACATTTATTTTTTCACAAAAAAGTGATTTTTTAAATTTATTTTCTTGTGACTTAAAAACGGTGACCCCGGACATGCCGAATTGGCGACATTCTGGAAAGGACCCAAAATATAATTTTTAACCATTTTCACAAAAAAAAAATATATTTTTTAATTTATTTTTTTGTCACTTAAAAACGGTGACCCCGGACATGCCGAATTGGCGACATTCTGGAAAGGACCCCAAAAATAATTTTAAACCATTTTCACAAAAAAGTGATTTTTTACATGTATTTTTTCACAAAAAAGTGATTTTTTACATTTATTTTTTTGTGACTTAAAAACGGTGACCCCGGACATGCCGAATTGGCGACATTCTGGAAAGGACCCAAAATATAATTTTAAACCATTTTCACAAAAAAGTGATTTTTTATATTTATTTTTTCACAAAAAAGTGATTTTTTTTATTTATTTTTTCGTGACTTAAAAACAGTGACCCCGGACATGCCGAATTGGCAACATTCTGGAAAGGACCCCAAAAATAATTTTAAACCATTTTCACAAAAAAGTGATTTTTTATATTTATTTTTTCACAAAAAAGTGAATTTTTAAATGTATTTTTTCACAAAAAAGTGATTTTTTAAATGTATTTTTTCACAAAAAAGTGATTTTTTTAATTTATTTTTTCGTGACTTAAAAACAGTGACCCTGGACATGCCGAATTGGCGACATTCTGGAAAGGACCCAAAATATAATTTTAAACAATTTTCACCAAAAAGTGATTTTTTAAATTTATTTTTTCGTGACTTAAAAACAGTGACGCCGGACATGCCGAATTGGCGACATTCTGGAAAGGACCCCAAAAATGATTTTAAACATTTTCACAAAAAAGTGATTTTTTTACATGTATTTTTTCGTGACTTAAAAACGGTGACCCTAGACATGCCGAATTGGCGACATTCTGGAAAGGACCCCACAAATAATTTTAAACCACATTTTCACAAAAAAGTGATTTTTTACATTTATTTTTTCACAAAAAAGTGATTTTATTTATTTATTTTTTCGTGACTTAAAAACGGTGACCCTGGACATGCCGAATTGGCGACATTCTGGAAAGGACCCCAAAAATAATTTTAAACCATTTTCACAAAAAAAGTGATTTTTAAAATGGCTTGATTTCACTTACAAAGAATGTCACTTGGAAGTGATGATGTCACAATGGGGCACTTGAGTTTGAGAGATCCAATGAAAGCAGGAGGACATAAAGAGGACAAGAAAGTGATAAACGGAAACAGTATAACAGATGTAAAAAAAATTCTATACACACAACTTGATCGAGACCGTTGCGAATGTCAATCAAGACGTGTTGACTTATAGCTTCCTGTGCCAACCGGAAGTGCCATAATTGGTGTCTCTTGGGCTGTTGAGGGGTTAAAAAAGTCAGATCTTTCCAAAACTTCAGATTTGTGATTAGGCAACCCCCATGAACTGTAAATCAGTCATTTTTCCCATAAAATTGCAAAGGAAAACTAAATCACACACACACACAGCTTGGAAGTAGGTACCCATTGGGGTGCGTAGAGACATACACTGCCTGCATTAGTTAACCTTGTTGGAACTTTTAACCTCTTGGTCCTACCTGGCACGCAGGCGTCCCATCTAGAGCTCTGGAAATGCAAATGCACTACGCTAAATGCTAATAGTATTAGTTAAAACTCAAACGTTCATTAAAATACACATGCAGGGTATTGAATTAAAGCTACACTCGTTGTGAATCCAGGCAATAAGTCAGATTTCTAAAATGTTTTACGGCGAAAACATAGCACATATTTATGTCAAACCACCACCGCAGACATAGCTCATTAGCATAGCCAAGTAGGAAAAATTATGCAAATCAACAAACGCAGGATTAAAAAAAAATCATTTCACTAACCTTTTGAAATCTTCATCAGATGACAGTAATATAACATGTTACACAGTACATTCATTTTTTTTCAATAATCTGCAATATATATCCATAAATCTCTGTTTACAATGACGCATCATTCAAAAATGCTATAAAATGTCAGGAGAAATGAAATAGCTCCGGCAGATAACGTCAGCTAACAAGGAATACACATCATAAACTTTGACTAAATATGCATGTTTTACATATGTATAGGAAGATACACTTCCTCTAAATGCAATCGCTGTGTTACATTTATTTTTAACGTTACAGTTTGCGTTTACTAGGCTATACTAGGAGTCGGCGCTCCAAATGTATCATTATGCCTCCTCTATCTTGGAGTCGACAGAAACCCAAAATTAACACATAAATATTCCCTTACCTTTGCTGTTCTTCCATCAAAAGACCTGGAAGGGATTATACTTACCAAAACAGCGTTTAGTTTTCAAGTCTGCGTCTTTCGGTTCTCAAAATAGCCACTTTTCGGTCGAAATGTAGGCAAAATTCAAGTGGATGCGCACCAAAATGTCGAAATTATATATTATATGTCGAGTAAACTTGTCAAACTATATTCATAATTAAGCTGTAACATGTTATAAAGGTGTACAGCAATTGTGAGGACGAAGCGAAACACACACGTCTTTTAATTGATCCTGAAGAAAAGAGAGAGCGGGAGCAGAGCGCGCATAAACGTACACTTTTTTTTTTCGCGTGACCGAGACCTTTTGGCACGCTCAACGTCTCGTGAGCGCGCGATTGTCACAATGAGAAGCCCCATTGAAAGCAGGCTTCGCGCTGAACACGTAGGAACTGTTCCCAGAGCGGTAGTTGTTTGGGAAGGCGTTTAAGATGACGTCTAAGTTGGGCCAACTTTTTCCATGACAAGAGAGATTTTGGGAGAATGCATGCCCTGAGACTTCTGCTTTACATAGAGACAAAATTTAAACGGTTTTAGAAGCTTTAGAGTGTTTCTATTCAATAATATTTTTTATATGCATATATTAGCAACTTTTGACAAAAATGTATCCTGTTTTATATGGGTACCCAATTCCTCCAGAAGGGGCAGTAAACAGGGCTAGGCTTAAGAGGTTAAAGAACCGCCAGACCTAGAGTTCCGAAACTTTAGAATCCTATTCTAGACCTCTGGTCGATAGTCCGTGGTGAGTTAAGTGGCTCTAGAAGGTTCCCGGACCGAGAAACAGCCTCGTACATTTGCAATGTCTTCAATTCATTTTGACCATTACAAAAATGACGACATTTAGAAAAGTCTCAGAGACACAAGACTAGGTGCATTGCGACCGTCTCGGCCCATAGAGACGGAACCCAACGTTTCTGTCCGATAGCTCATTCAAGGACCCATGACCCCAAGTCATGGAAAAAAGTGGATTTTCAGCACCAATTAGGGTTTTGCTCGGACACCGAATGACCGATCGAGCCGAAACTTGGGATTCGGAGTCGCGTCAGCTAGGCTTACACATAACATAAGAAATGGACCCGCAGCTAGAACGAAACTACGTGTTTTATGTTTTTTTTATGGTTTGAACCGAAGGCGTTGTGAATTTTGGGCCAGCTCTGAAGTATGTGATAGTTGGCTACTAAACAAGTTGGAAAAAGTGGGTTCGGTGTTAGTTTGGTGTTAGAATGATATCTAATTGTCTGATGGACGTTGACTTGCTGGTGACTCTTGTCCATTTTCAATATGTTTAAACAGTGAGGTACCATCACCAAAGTGACATTCTGAAATCAACCCTAACGAGCCATTGAGATGAACCAGAATCACTGCCCAGCCATCTCGAGTTCATCAGGCCAGTCAATTTCACATTCCTGCAGGATTTTTATAGCATGACAAATTCGTGATGGTACCTGCCCATTGAACCATATTGCAAATGCACAGTGACTTTGCAAAAGTGAGAAAACATAAATAAATGGACATGATGAAATCAACACAACGAGTGATGGAAAGGAGCAACTATTTACATTTACATTTAAGTCATTTAGCAGACGCTCTTATCCAGAGCGACTTACAAATTGGTGCATTCACCTTATGACATCCAGTGGAACAGCCACTTTACAATAGTGCATCTAAATATTTTAAGGGGGGGGTGAGAAGGATTACTTTATTCTATCCTAAGTATTCCTTAAAGAGATGGGGTTTCAGGTGTCTCCGGAAGGTGGTGATTGACTCCGCTGTCCTGGCGTCGTGAGGGAGTTTGTTCCACCATTGGGGAGCCAGAGCAGCGAACAGTTTTGACTGGGCTGAGCGGGAACTGTACTTCCTCAGTGGTAGGGAGGCGAGCAGGCCAGAGGTGGATGAACGCAGTGCCCTTATTTGGGTGTAGGGCCTGATCAGAGCCTGGAGGTACTGAGGTGCCGTTCCCCTCACAGCTCCGTAGGCAAGCACCATGGTCTTGTAGCGGATGCGAGCTTCAACTGGAAGCCAGTGGAGAGAGCGGAGGAGTGGGGTGACGTGAGAGAACTTGGGAAGGTTGAACACTAGACGGGCTGCGGCGTTCTGGATGAGTTGTAGGGGTTTAATGGCACAGGCAGGGAGCCCAGCCAACAGCGAGTTGCAGTAATCCAGACGGGAGATGACAAGTGCCTGGATTAGGACCTGCGCCGCTTCCTGTGTGAGGCAGGGTCGTACTCTGCGGATGTTGTAGAGCATGAACCTACAGGAACGGGCCACCTCCTTGATGTTAGTTGAGAACGACAGGGTGTTGTCCAGGATCACGCCAAGGTTCTTAGCGCTCTGGGAGGAGGACACAATGGAGTTGTCAACCGTGATGGCGAGATCATGGAACGGGCAGTCCTTCCCGGGAGGAAGAGCAGCTCCGTCTTGCCGAAGTTCAGCTTGAGGTGGTGATCCGTCATCCACACTGATATGTCTGCCAGACATGCAGAGATGCGATTCGCCACCTGGTCATCAGAAGGGGGAAAGGAGAAGATTAATTGTGTGTCGTCTGCATAGCAATGATAGGAGAGACCATGTGAGGTTATGACAGAGCCAAGTGACTTGGTGTATAGCGAGAATAGGAGAGGGCCTAGAACAGAGCCCTGGGGGACACCAGTGGTGAGAGCGCGTGGTGAGGAGACAGATTCTCGCCACGCCACCTGGTAGGAGCGACCTGTCAGGTAGGATGCAATCCAAGCGTGGGCCGCGCCGGAGATGCCCAACTCGGAGAGGGTGGAGAGGAGGATCTGATGGTTCACAGTATCGAAGGCAGCCGATAGGTCTAGAAGGATGAGAGCAGAGGAGAGAGAGTTAGCTTTAGCGGTGCGGAGCGCCTCCGTGATACAGAGGAGAGCAGTCTCAGTTGAATGACTAGTCTTGAAACCTGACTGATTTGGATCAAGAAGGTCATTCTGAGAGAGATAGCGGGAGAGCTGACCAAGGACGGCACGTTCAAGAGTTGGAGAGAAAAGAAAGAAGGGATACTGGTCTGTAGTTGTTAACATCGGAGGGATTGAGTGTAGGTTTTTTCAGAAGGGGTGCAACTCTCGCTCTCTTGAAGACGGAAGGGACGTAGCCAGCGGTCAGGGATAAGTTGATGAGCGAGGTGAGGTAAGGGAGAAGGTCTCCGGAAATGGTCTGGAGAAGAGAGGAGGGGATAGGGTCGAGCGGGCAGGTTGTTGGGCGGCCGGCCGTCATGTCACAAGACGCGAGATTTCATCTGGAGAGAGAGGGGAGAAAGAGGTCAGAGCACAGGGTAGGGCAGTGTGAGCAGAACCAGCGGTGTCGTTTGACTTAGCAAACGAGGATCGGATGTCGTCGACCTTCTTTTCAAAATGGTTGACGAAGTCATCTGCAGAGAGGGAGGAGGGGGGGAGGGGGAGGAGGATTCAGGAGGGAGGAGAAGGTGGCAAAGAGCTTCCTAGGGTTAGAGGCAGATGCTTGGAATTTAGAGTGGTAGAAAGTGGCTTTAGCAGCAGAGACAGAGGAGGAAAATGTAGAGAGGAGGGAGTGAAAGGATGCCAGGTCCGCAGGGAGGCGAGTTTTCCTCCATTTCCGCTCGGCTGCCCGGAGCCCTGTTCTGTGAGCTCGCAATGAGTCGTCAAGCCACGGAGCGGGAGGGGAGGACCGAGCCGGCCTGGAAGATAGGGGACATAGAGAGTCAAAGGATGCAGAAAGGGAGGAGAGGAGGGTTGAGGAGGCAGAATCAGGAGATAGGTTGGAGAAGGTTTGAGCAGAGGGAAGAGATGATAGTATGGAAGAGGAGAGAGTAGCGGGGGAGAGAGAGCGAAGGTTGGGACGGCGCGATACCATCCGAGTAGGGGCAGTGTGGGAAGTGTTGGATGAGAGCGAGAGGGAAAAGGATACAAGGTAGTGGTCGGAGACTTGGAGGGGAGTTGCAATGAGGTTAGTGGAAGAACAGCATCTAGTAAAGATGAGGTCGAGCGTATTGCCTGCCTTGTGAGTAGGGGGGGAAGGTGAGAGGGTGAGGTCAAAAGAGGAGAGGAGTGGAAAGAAGGAGGCAGAGAGGAATGAGTCAAAGGTAGACGTGGGGAGGTTAAAGTCGCCCAGAACTGTGAGAGGTGAGCCGTCCTCAGGAAAGGAGCTTATCAATGCATCAAGCTCATTGATGAACTCTCCGAGGGGACTTGGAGGGCGATAAATGATAAGGATGTTAAGCTTGAAAGGGCTGGTAACTGTGACAGCATGAAATTCAAAGGAGGCGATAGACAGATGGGTAAGGGGAGAAAGAGAGGATGACCACTTGGGAGAGATAAGGATCCCGATGCCACCACCCCGCTGACCAGAAGCTCTCGGGGTGTGCGAGAACACGTGGGCGGACGAAGAGAGAGCAGTAGGAGTAGCAGTGTTATCTGTGGTGATCCATGTTTCTGTCAGTGCCAAGAAGTCGAGGGACTGGAGGGAGGCATAGGCTGAGATGAACTCTGCCTTGTTGGCCGCAGATCGGCAGTTCCAGAGGCTACCGGAGACCTGGAACTCCACATGGGTCGTGCGCGCTGGGACCACCAGATTAGGGTGGCAGCGGCCACGCGGTGTGGAGCGTTTGTATGGTCCGTGCAGAGAGGAGAGAACAGGGATAGACAGACACATAGTTGACAGGCTACAGAAGAGGCTACGCTAATGCAAGGAGATTGGAATGACAAGTGGACTACACGTCTCGAATGTTCAGAAAGTTAAGCTTACGTAGCAAGAATCTTATTGACTAAAATGAATAAAATGATACAGTACTGCTGAAGTAGGCTCGCTGGCAGTGGCTGCGTTGTTGACTTTGTAGGCTAGCTGGCAGTGGCTGCGTTGTTGACACTACACTAATCAAGTCGTTCCGTTGAGTGTAATAGTTTCTACAGTGCTGCTATTCGGGGGCTAGCTGGCTAGCTAGCAGTGTTGATTACGTTACGTTGCGTTAAAAGAACGACAATAGCTGGCTAGCTAACCTAGAAAATCGCTCTAGACTACACAATTATCTTTGATACACAGACGGCTATGTAGCTAGCTATGTAGCTAGCTACGATCAAACAAATCAAACCGTTGTGCTGTAAAGAAATGAAATGAAAAATGTGATACTACCTGTGGAGCGAAGCGGAATGCGACCGGGTTGTTGAGTGTGGAAGTTCTATTCAGTAGACGTTGGCTAGCTGTTGGCTAGCTAGCAGTGTCTCCTACGTTAAGGACGACAAATAGCTGGCTAGCTAACCTCGGTAAATTAAGATAATCACTCTAAGACTACACGCTCTAAACTACACAATTATCTTGGATACGAAGACAGCAAAGACAACTATGTAGCTAGCTAACACTACACTAATCAAGTCGTTCAGTTGAGTGTAATAGTTTCTACAGTGCTGCTATTCGGTAGACGGTGGACGTTTGCTAGCTGGCTAGGTGCTGGGCAGATAGCAGTGTAGACTACGTTAGGACGACGAAATACGAAGTTGCAATAGAAGTGCTGACTGTTTCACTTTGTTGTCCTCTTTCTTTTCCTTATTCTTCTGTCCTTTTGTCCTTATTTTGTCTTCCTTTCTTCTGTTAACTAGATATTTTTTGTTGTTATTCTTTGTAAGCTAGCTAGCTTCTTCCAGAAGAGTCCCTAGCAACTGCTTAGCAACAAGTAAACAATTCTGCTAGCAATTCAGCTAGATAAGATAACTGTACAATTTTATGAAAAATAGTTAAGTTTTCAAAAGCCTGTCTTTTTTGGTTTGTTCCTTGTTTTGTCTTCTATTGAGTCTTGCAGTTTTCTCTTGATTTTTTCGATGTACTTCACTCTAAAAAACCATTTAAATCTCAATATATACAGGAGCTCATTTTTCAGCAGCTGCTCAGTTTAGAACTCCGGAACACAACTATCACTGCCAGGCCATCCAGAGTTCATCAGGCCAGTCAATTTAGCATTTTTGAGCATGTCAAATTTCTTATGGTAAATGCCCATTGAACCATATTGCATGGGGTGATACGTTTTTGACAAAAAAAATATTTTTTTCTAAATTTTGCTTTCGGACGTTGACTTGGGTTAAATTTCCAATATGAAAAACCAAGGTGGAGCGGATTCGCCACCTGTGTGTTACAACTGGCAATTGCCATATGGCATTTGCAATACACTTTAGATGAATCAACGCCGAATTGGGTGGTATTGGACAATGTGTATATGGTTTGTCCGATGCCAATTACTTCTCATTCATTTTTTTCCAATGCAGGGGGGGTATTCTCTTACATTTAAATGAACAAAAGTAAAATTAGACCCCATGAAAGAATAAAAATTAAAACATGTAATACACTCAAATGCTAAACCCAGACAGAAAAAAACAAAAACAGGAGACTCACCCGATGCTCCCCTGCTCCATATCTACCGATGATAACACCATCCGTACTCCCGACGTCTCTTCCTCCATCTCGCCAACCCAGGATGCAGGAATAGTGTTTGGTTCCGGGGTGCCCTGCACTCTGGGTCTTCCACACCCCCCCCCTCCCCAGCGCTGCAGCTGGTTTGGAAAAAAATAGGGGAGGCTGAGTCCCCAAACAAAAAACTCCCCAACTCCTCCTGTACCCAGTCCTGGGTCTTGTTAGGTGTGTCCCCACCCAACAGAAGTTGAGGGCCTGGGGAAACCAGCAGCAACCCAGATGTTTCTCCCACCCCCATCGCTCTCTTGGCCATCCCCTCTCTCTCACTGTCGGCCAATCGCACCCTCCTCTTCACTTCCTTCTTTGGTGATGAAGGCAGTGGAGAGATACCACCCTCCCCCCGCCAGCTCCTCCACCATACCCCTCATCTCTTCCACCAGGGCACTTTCCCCCCACTCCACTTGCTTTTCCACCGTCTCCTTCTCCACCACCCCTCCCTCGCTTTCTTCTCTCTCATGCTCCTCCACTCGCTTGCCTTCTTCCGCCTCTTTTCCTGGTTCTCCTACTGCAGTAACTTCCATTTCCTTCTCTTCCATTTGCCACTTCTTGCTCCTCCTTCCTTGCGGCCTTCCCCTCTGGACCTGTACTCTGGTCATGAGACGTGCTTCCTTCCCCTCCTCTTCTTCCCCCATCCCCCGCTCCTGCACCCCCCAGCCGCAGATGCCTATGACCTCTGACGAGCCGGGCACCCTCGCCACAGGTGTGCTGACGAGCCACACCCGTGGCACGCCTTAGGCTTGTCACAATCCTTCGCCGTAGGCCATACAGCGCCTGCAAAATGGGGGCTGACGTGCATAAAATAACATCCCCCTGTCAGCCCCTAGGGAGAACATAGCAGGAGGATGGAGGTAGCCACCATGTCCCTTTGGGCCCTCCCTGAGGAGGGCCTGGAAGCCTCTCCTCCCATTCCAAAACCCAAGGGAGTCTGAGGTGCCTTGCTGAGGAGATGTTATCCATGTATCTCCCCAGAAAGGCCCTCACCTCTTCGTCCTTAACGTATGGGTTGTAAATGTTGACAGTTACAACCCTAAAGTTGTTCCTCGCCAGGCTTGTTATTTCATAGTGGCTCATCGGCCTCTCATCTCCCACTGCTCTTGCCCTTCTCAGGATATCATCATGTTTCTCCTCTATATTTAGTGCCACGTCGTATGCTCCCTCCAACAAGTTGACTTGGAAGCAAAACAAGTCCTTCACCGTCAGCTTTAGAATCCCCATCAAGATTGTCCTTCCAAAAGTTTCCCGTCCTAAAGGCTCCAACTCCTTTTCCTTCCAAGCAAACCGAATCGTGTTGGCCAGCCCAATCCCAGGGACCGACCGTATTGATGGATTTTGCACCATCTCCGCAAGGAGAATGGCGCACCCGGCTCACGTTCTCTTCTCTTCCAAAACAAGGAAAAAAGAAAAACCAAAGTGACTGAGCCCATCTGGTGCAACAAACACAGAGACAGGAACAATCACCCATGAAACACCTAAAGAATATGGCTGCCTAAATATGGTTCCCAATCAGAGACAATGATAAACACCTGCCTCTGATTGAGAACCACTCTAGGCAACCATAGACTTTTCCAGACAACTATACTACACCACAATCCAATTACCTACAACAAAAACCTAGACAAAACACACCACATAAATAACCCATGTCACACCCTGGCCTGACCAAAATAATAAAGAACAAAACACTAAGACCAGGGCGTGACATTGAGTTTCTTGAGAGATCCAATGAAAGCGGAAGGAGGACAAAGAGGACAAGAAAGTGAAAAACGGAAACAGTATAAATCCTGTTAAGGAAGTTGAGAATTCAAGCAGCTTTTTGTTAAAAATCGCACAACATTTCAGCGCCCTGCTATTCATGCCAGGAATATAGTATATGCATATGATTAGTATGTGTGGATAGAACACACTCAGACGTTTCTAAAACTGTTTAAATCACGGCTGTGGCTTTAACAGAACGTGCGTTTCATCGAAAAGTGCAGGGAAATCTGTTCACTGAAAATGGAAAAATATATCCTTCTGCGACTTCAAGGAATTGTTCAAAGTGAACCGAATTAAATAGGGCCGAGGTTACAGTGCCTACAGCTTCCACACGTTGTCTAGTCTTGTCATTTGATTCGCAATTGATTCTTGGTCTAACCGAATCAAGGGAACTCCTTCCCTCCGGTCTCCGACCGGATGTTTTGATCGAGCTCTCTTCGGACATGTTTTATACACGGACAGCAAAAGAAATTACATCGCCTCCTGATGAATTTTATCGCTTATTAACGTGTACTAATACCTAAAGTTGCATTAGAACAGTATTTCGAAGTGTTTTGTGAAAGTTTATCGTCGACTTTTTGAATTTTAAAAAATGACGTTACGTTATGAAACGCTATTTTTTTCCGTTTATCACACAGTATTCTTAGATCGATATCTAGGCTATATATGGACCGATTTAATCGAAAAAAGACCCTAAATGATGTTTATGGGACATCTAGGAATGCCAAGAAAGAAGCTCGTCAAAGGTAATGAATGTTTTAGATTTTATTTCAGCGTTTTGGTTTGCGACGGCTAACGCAAAATCTGTCGTTTTAGGTGACGTTGCAGTATTTTGAGGGTGCATGGTATCAGATAATAGCTTCTCATGCTTTCGCCGAAAAGCATTTTACAAATCTGACTTGGTGGATAGATTCACAACGAGTGTATCTTTAATTCAGTATATTGTATGTCAATTTTAATGAAAGTTTGAGGTTTATCAACCTCTATGGGTGGCGCTCTTGAACATTTCCGCTGATTGTGGTCCCCACCTCGGTACCACGTCCTTAAGAAGATAACAAATATAAAAAAATTCTATGCAAACAACTTGATCGAGACCGTTGCGAATTTGTTGATATTGGAAAGGCATTTCTAGCTTAAAGGGTGTAGGAAGAGCGTCTCATGATTTTGGCCCTGCAGCGTCTGCAAATATCCTAGCCAACGGTTCCGTTTTGGAATATCAGAACTGACACAGAGAGCTGTTAGTGAAGAGCAGGTGAGGGGTTTCTTAAATCGCTCTCCCTCGAGAACGGTAGATCCAATTTTAAAAGCGTTTCCGTCCTTGAGAAGCAGAGAAGTAGAGGAAGAATTTATGCCAAACTATGTTTGTGTAACTGTTTGTTTAGTGGTCAAAACGATAGTTGTTTGGGAAAGTAATAAATTGCCTTGCTGCTGGCATGATTTACAGACACTTGAAAGTGAGGCGATGGGTCACGAAAACGGCTATAGTTACACATTGGTACAGTACTGCAAACATGTACATCCAGAGTGCATCAAACATGATTTATAGACCTTGTTTATGGAAAAGTGTTTGTTTCTGTATTTCAATGTTGCAACTTGCTGAAAATTGTCCACAGTGATCCTATCATCTAGTTTAAACAGTACTGCAAAAACATGTACTTACAGAGTGCATCAAACATTATTTAGATCTTGTTAATGGAAAAGTAGTTATTTCTGTATTTCAAATGTTGCAACTTGCTGAAAATTGTCCAGTGTTCAGTAGCATCTAGTTTAGACAGTACTGTAAAAACTAGTTACATCCAGACTGCATCTAACATGATTTATAGACCTTGTTTATGTAAAAGTGTTTATTTCGTTAAATCAATGTTGCAACCTGCTGAAAATTACCCACAGTGTTCCTATCATCTAGTTTAACCATCTTGAGACTAGGGGCAGTTTGATGTTTAGATGAAAAACGTACCCAAATGAAACTGCCTATTTCTCAGGCCCAGAAGCTAGAATATGCATATAGGCAGATTAGGATAGAAAACACGCTAATGTTTCCAAAACTGTCAAAATATTGTCTGTGAGTATAACAGAACTGACATTGCAGGCGAGAACCTGGGGAAAATCCAACCAGGAAGTGCTGTTTTTCTGAAACCTCCCTGTTCCATTGCATGCCTTCCCTCCATTTAAAGGGATATCAACCAGATTTCTTTCCCAATGGCTTCCACATGGTGTGAACAGTCTTTAGACATAGTGTCAGGCTTTTATTCAGAAAAATGAGCGAGAATGATCACGTCGCGTCAGTGGATAGCTGTGTCCCCAGAGTTTTGCATGCGCGAGCAGGTTGGAGCAGACCTTTTCTCTCTCTCCCATTTGAAAAGCTACCGTCAGGTTGAAATATTATCAATGATTTATTATAAAAACAACATGGATTGATTATAAAAAAACGTTTGACATGTTTCTACGAACTTTACGGATACTATTTGGAAGTTTCATCTGCCCGTCGTGACCTGCACGAGCCTGTGGATTACTGAACAAAACGCGCCAATCAAATGGAGGTTTTTGGATATAAAAATTATCTTTATCGAACATAAAAAGTGTATTGTGTAACTGGGAGTCTCGTGAGTGCAAACATCTGAAGATCATCAAAGGTAAGCGATTAATTTGATTGCTTTTCTGATTTTCGTGACCAAGCTTCCTGATGCTAAGTGTACATAATGCTATGTTAGGCTATCGATAAACTTAAAAATGCTTGGATTGCTTTTCGCTGTAAAGCATAATTTCAAAATCTGAGACGACAGGTGGATTAACAAAAGGCTAAGCTGTGTTTTGCAATATTCCACTTGTGATTTCATGAATATTAATATTTTTTTGTAATATTATTTGACTGTTGCGCTATGGTATTCAGTGATTGCTGACGAAAATGATCCCGTGACAGGGATGGGCAGCGTCAAGAAATTAAGTTAGTTGTGCATGACATTTAATTGATAAAACAATAAGTAGCATATTGTTTTTAAACGTGTGCAATTTTCTCCTAAGACAAATCAAAAGCTCATTTAACTTCTTAGAGATAGGGGCAGCATTTCCACTTTTGGATAAATAGCGTGCACAATTTCAACTTCCTGCTACTCATGCTAGGAATATATTATATGCATATGATTAGTAGGTGTGGATAGAAAACACTCTGAAGTTTCTAAAACTGGTTCAATCATGTCTGACTATAACAGAACTTATGTAGCAGGTAAAACCCCAAGGAAAAACTGTTCAGAATATATTTTTTCCCTCTGAAAGTTCCCTCGGTTGTCTTTGCCAAGGGAAATTAGATAGCGCCCATTTTATAGTTCGACTTCCACAGGATGTCACCAATCTTTGGAATAAGGTTGAAGTTAATCATTGGTGAAACGAAGAAGAGGCACATCCTGGAACAACGTTACACTGTTGATAGTTACGCAAGAGGGAAAATGGTGCATGTTTTGTTTACTTTCTCTATCGAATACAGTTTGCCCCATCTACAATTTGATCGATTAACTTTTAAAAATACCTAAAGTTGTATTACAAAAGTAGGTTGAAATATGTTGGCAAAGTTTATAGGCAACTTTTGAAATGTTTTGTAGTGACGTTGTGTTTTGGAAAGCTGTTTTTTTTCAGGATCAAACCTGCTTTTTAAAATGGACATTTTGGGTATACATGGACGGAATTAATCGGGAAAAAAATGACCAATTGTGATGTTTATGGGACATATTGGAGTGTCAACAAAGAAGCTCGTCAAAGGTAATGCATGTTTTATATTTTATTTCAGCGTTGTGTAGCGCCGGCTAAGCTAATTATTTTGTTTACAACTCATTCAGGGGGGGGTGCATGCTATCAGATAATAGCTTCTCATGCTTTCGCCGAAAAGCATTTTTAAAATCTGACATGTTGGCTGGATTCACAACGAGTGTAAGTTTAATTGAGTACCCTGCATGTGTGATTTAATGAAAGTTTGAGTTTTGTCGCGTTTTATTTTAATTTGGCGCTATGCATTTCCCGAGGCTATTGGCCACTTGAGACGCTAGCGTCTCACTATCCCGAAGAGATTAAAGGAGCTGATTTCAAAACTCTTCCACGGTAGGATACACGAGTAACCTCGAAAGGTGGTTATAGAGAAGGGGAGGACACTTCCGTTTGCCTACTAATGAATTGACACTCCTTGACCACTCATCGGTTTCTGGGTCATGGAGGAGAGAGGACAGAGAAGACAGGATGGAGGACGATCTTTTGCCCAAACAAGAATCACCTCACATCCTCATCATTCCTTGCCATCAAAGACAGTAGTTCCCACTGCTTTCCTGCCATGTCAACGATATTTACTGTATGCCCGGTAGTACAAAAATAAGTTGACTAAAATACCATAACTTCTTGAATTTTCGACTTCGTTAAACAACTTCTGTTTCTCTTCCTGTTTCAAATGTCAGTAAAAATATAACTGACGAGGGAGCATGTGATGCCGCGGAGCTGAGCAGACGTTCACAAACCAAGCTCTTCAAAGTTATTATTATGTAAAGAACATTGAAACAATATTATAACATTGACTGATTAACTGTCAAGTACTTACCTTCCCAAAGAGCCATGGACCTCCGGCCAAGATGCAAGAAGGATGACCAACATTTCCTTGATTCCCAAGATAATCATAAAGCCACAGCTAGCAAGATTAGTATTAGCCCTCATAACTCAGACGACAGATCCAGCCTGTTGCTCTCAGCAACCTCTTCCGAGCCTGCCGGCATGCTTACTACTCTCCTCTGGGATATTCAAGATGTTAACAAAGGTCTTTCTCTGAAAATTGACAAGAAATCGGCTGAACGCCATTCTTCCATTGATGACCTGAAATCCTCCCTAAATGACCTCCTTTTGTGAACACCTGAGGCCAAGTTGCGCATTAGCACAGTTGAAGATACCGTCACTCGACATGACCAGGTTCTGATACAGCTGCAGAAGGACAATGCCTATCTCAACAAGGTGGACCAGATGGAGAATGTTACGTTATCCTCTAGGAAAAGGGAACGCAACACCCTGCTACAACTCAACTCCCTGTGGAGTGAAAGATGAATGGGACTGTAGGTGCAGGTAAGGATGACAAAGGCATAGAATTGACCATTTACTGGGAATTTATTTATTCCTTCAAACAGTAAATTTGGGGAAAAGGGGCTGGATGGAACCAAAGCAAAGAAAGTAAAAAGTTAAAGCCCCTTCTCCTACCTACCCACTACTTACCTAACCTGGTGCGCTAACCAAAATACAGGGGGTAGCCCGCCCAGGTCTTACCTAGTGTGCATAGACAGTAAATACAATGGGTTATGTATGCTCGCAGGCCTCTTGCCTAAGCACTCCCTAGGTGCCTTCCCCTTCCCCCCTGGGAACAAAACCAGAATACAAACAATTTCAATAATCAAACAGTCCTTTGGAAATGTTGTGACTTTAATGTGTTACAGAGTTCAAGTTTATTCATTGAGCTGTATCTAAAGATATTTCTTTACAGTTATTTACATATGTAATTGTATTGGTTTGTATTGAATTACGCTTTTGACTGAAAGTTCCAGAATGCCTTGCGACAGGAATGAGAGAGAACGCGCCAGTTATGTGCAGGTGCAAAGTGATTAAGCTGATCTTCCTACCAGCATCTTACCTGCATTGCTCTGTAGTATCTAAAGTTGTTAAATGTAACATGAACAAGTATTATTACTAAAATAATCTTTCATATCAAACCCGTCGTCCAGAGTTATTACTTTGGAGTTAGTTAATCTAAAAGGACATAAATATTAAATAGGGTCCAAGACTCTGAAAACATATGCCCCTGCACCAAAACAAACCTGCCTGAGGGATCAGAGATGGTGTTAACGCAGAAGGGGATGTGACTACTTATCAAAATTGCAGTTACTCTTGCTTTGGAGTTAAAAGAGGACACAAAAACGTGTCCTACCCAGTCCTTCTTTAGTTTATTGTAAAAACACAATGTCAGCCTTTAATTTCTTAAGTTATGTATACATTATTTTCCTCTTAATTGAGCTCTTAAGACCTTTCATGTTGAATGTGACATATTTTAGTGGATTAAGCATAGGTTGGATTTCAAATATATAACCGAATGGTAATCCCGCATATGGAAATAGTCAAATAATAGTTTAAACTTTATTTTTTAACTTATTTTTATTTTTGAACTATGCGTCTCTTTCGGAAGGAAACAACAATAAACATAGAATAAAAACAGAAAACCCACCCACCCTGATTGTCAGACTAAAACCACATTCCCAACAATCAAACATGAAAACACTTGTAGAGATACATTGTTACTCGCTTTCCATCTTGCTTTACTAGCTAAACCTTGGCGTAAACTAAAACCTACGAGCTCTCTATGTTGAAAACAAACGTTGTAAATAAACATTTATGGCTGAATATTTACTGTCCACAGTAAGGGCTGCTTGAGTCTCTTTTCAGGAGAGAAGAAACATAAATGGTAGGAAAGCAGTGGGCCTAAGCCTACTAATTTGTGGATATTGAAGTGGATATTGACTAAACCAAAATATACTATCCTATAAATGTAATAGAACTCACCATGGGGGAAAAAAACTGTTGAAAATGTCCAAATCCACTGTAGCGACCGGATAACGGGGTAAACGGATCCAAATTCCAAGAAGACATCAGCAGTTCAGTACCAGGATCGCATAGATAAGAAAAAACAATAAACTGCATCTTATCCCACAGAAAGACCATTATGAATCAAACGCGGTTCAGTTCTTTGAGAAAAGTGAACACTTCTCCCGGTGTATCGAAGAGATTGCTTCGGCCATTGTGCTGAACTTTCATCTACGCAGGGTGAAAGAGGTAGCAGGTGATGTTCTCCTTCATTGCTTTGGTGGCAGATCTGTACTTCTTGCGATGTCTGGCGAGGTTTGCGCTCATATCTGGGAAAGGCTGACCCTCGTCATCGATGGTGATGTCCCCTTTGGCTCTTGGGAGTTGCAGTATCTTCTCCCTGTCCTGGAAACGGAGGAACCTGATCAGGACAGGCTGTGGGGGCTCATCTGGCCAGGGTTTCGGTGCTGATGTTCTGTGGGCGCGTTATGTTTCCAGCGGCTTGGTGAAGTTGAATATGCCTAGGACATCCATTGAGCGAAGAAACTGACTGGGTCACGGCCCTCGCTGTCCACTTTCAATCCCACCACACGGATATTGCTACATCTGCTTTGGTTCTCTGTTACGTTCCCCAGTTTCTGTGTTGTGGTTTTGTTTGTATGTGTGTGTTTCAGGATGGCTTCCTTAAATTCCCCCAAGCAGCTGATTGGTCAGCCCCATTGCTAATTGGAGCTGACCCCGCTCTCTCGTCAGAGGATACAGCTGTATCCCATTACTTTGTAGGAGAAGAGAGCTGGTTATGTTCTGTGTTAGTTGTTGCTCAGAGAGAGCTTCACTGATGTCCTGTGTTAGTTGTTTCCCAGATAGTTTTTTTGTGAAGTATTTTGTAACCGGTCCTGCGGCAGTATGTCTTCCTTCAGGTTGCTCAAGCACCACCAGGATGGTTACTGGCTGGAGGAGATTTACATTTTTGTTTAGATACAGTTCATGATTGGTCCTCTGATAAACCCTCCCTTCTTACCAAAGTTGCCAAGCTCACCATGTCAATCATGAAGGATATCAATTTACTAGACATCTGGAGACAGATGCACCCACAGGATAGGGACTACTCTTTTTATTCACACACACACACACACACACACACACACACACACACACACACACACACACACACACACACACACACACACACACACACATGCATAGATAACTTTTTAGTATCAACCCAACTGTTTCATAGTGTTAGATACCGATTATCTCCCCAGATTACTTAGTGACCATTCTCCTCTAGTATTATCAATCTCCATTCCTACCAAGGTAAATAGAGCATATACAGTAGATGGAGACTAAATTCTACACTCCTGAAGAAACCTGAGCAGATCAATATTTTTCTTTGACAAACAAACCTTCTGCTCCTGACAGTTTCATCCTTTGAGACGCATCGGAAGCCTATCTGAGGGGGACAGATCATTTCCTATTCTAAAGGATTGAAGAGAAAACACGGTGCTGAACTGAATGTCCTTGAATCTGAAATATCTGAGCTAGAGAGAACCTACCAAAGAGGCCTGACTAAAGATCTATACAGGCTTTTGGTGAATAAAAAAACTGAAATATAATACTCTGAACACATATGAAGTTGAGAGGGCCATCACTAAATCAAAACAGTGTAACTACGAGCTTGAAGAGAAAGCAAAGTACAAAGTACAAAGTATTGGCATGGCAACTGAGCAGAGGAAAGTAATAGGACAATTAATGCTATAGAAACTCTTACTAAAGAGATATTTTTTGACCCTACTGAAATTAATTATACTTTTAAGAAATATTAAAGACCTCTACACTTCTCAATCAAGAAATTATCTATCAGAGATCAACGCTTTTCTCTCCTCTCTCAACCTCCCATGCCTATCAGAGGAAGACAGAGCCCCTCAGTGAACAGTTCTTAGTCCATGAATTGTGGAGGCCATTAAATCCTTACCTTCTAATAAATCTCCTTGGGAGGATGGTTTCCCTCCAGAGTTCTATAAAGAATTTAAGGAGCTGTTGGTACCCTACCTTAAAGAGCGACTTAAAAATGCCAGGGAAGACAACCGCTTTCCAGATCCTTTTCTCAAGCAGTGTTTACAGTAATTCACAGGAAAGGGAAAAACACGCTAAAGTGCGCCTCCTACAGATCAATCTCCTTTCCCTTAACACAGATTGTAAACTGGTCACCAAGATCCTATCTAAGAGACTGGAGTCATGTCGTCCCATGTTGGTCAACCCAGATCAGACTGGCTTCATAATTAACATATTGTCCTCCAATAATCTCAGAATGTTCTTTGACATAATTCACCTTGCTAACAAAAACAAAATACCTTGTCACAGCCAAGAAGGCCTTTAATAGGGTTGAATGGCCATATCCCTTTTGCGTCTTGGAAAAGTTTGGTTTAGGCACTGTGTTTGTAATTTTGATAAAGTCACTCTACAAATCTCCTAAAGCTAGGATTGCTTTGAGGTGGGCCCCCATAACCATAAATTATCACTTTTTGTGGACAATCTTTTATTATTTCTAACAAACCCAGAACATTCCCTCTCTCTACAGATCTTATTACAGTACTATAGTTTTTTCTCTGGATATAAGGTCAACTTTGATAAAAGTGAAATTTTACTGTTGTCTGTCTTTGACCATCAAGCATAAGTTTCCTTTTAGATGATCGTCAATTGGCTTCACATATTTGGGCATAATGGTGGATGGTAACCTGAACAACCTCTATATACTCAATCTGGCCAGTTTGTTGCAAAAGGTGGAGGGTGACCTGTGTATGAACTTGCCTCTCACCCTACTGGGTAGAATAATGTAATTAAAATGAATGTCCTGCCCATATTTCTATATTTGTTTCAATCTCTCCCTATCCCTGTTCCCGCAGCATTATTTTCCTCTCTCGACAAACTGACCAGACTTTTTATCTGGCACAACAAAACCCCTAGGTTTAGCCTGGATAAACTGACCCTTGATTATGGTCAAGGGGGCTTAAACCTCCCCAATTTCAGAATGTACTACTGGGCTGTGCAGTCTAGATTTCTAGCTCAGAGGTTTGACAATGGTCCTTCTCCCTCATGGTTAAACATTGAAAAGTTTGAGGTAAATGATGACACTGGGGCAGAATTGTTTTACAAATGGACAGGAAATATATAAAAACCATCACAGACAACCCTTTAATTATACATACAGTCCTGTCATGGTGCAAACGGCATGAGCTGTTCAGATGAGAGTGATTTCTTTCCCTTAAAACCCCTCTATGGAACAATAGATTGATTCCTATGTTTTTCCAGAATAGTGACTTTAGACCATGGTCTGATAAGGGTATCACTCTTCTGGAACGTTGTTATGAGGAGGGAATTCTTATGTCTTTTGAACAGCTGAAACAGAAATACCACTTGTCTAACAGGAACTTCTTTAGTTACTTACAACTACGATATTTTATTAGGGTGACACCCAAGGGACAATGGAACCTACCTTAGATGTCACCTATTGAACTATTCTGCCATTCAGACCAACCACTGTTCAAGACCGATTTCCCATGTTTACGATGTTCTTATGTCAGGACTATCACTGCCTGAGCTTGATAAACCCCGACATAGATGGAAACAGATCTGGGTATTAATCTTCATGACCTATGCAAGGATGGTGTTACATCCACACTGAACTCCAGATACAGACTGATCCAGTTTAATTTCCTCCATCAGCTCTATATCACCCCATCTAGATTGCAGAAGTTCAACTCTCTCCTCCCTATGTTGTAGATGTGGCTCAAATGAAGGAACATTCCTCCATTTCACTTGCAGTGTTCAAAATTACGGGGTTTCTGGCAGGGGGTATGCGATACCATATCCTCAATTCATGGGGTTGCATTCCTTTTAGATCCGGAGGTCTGTCTACTGGGTAACTTTAATAATTCCAATCTTAGGCAAAGCTACACTATAAAGTTAACAGAAATATTGCTAGCAATTGCCAAGAAATGTATGACCTTGAAATGGAAATCGGATTCCCCCCTGCCAGTGGCTATCAGAAGTTAATAGTTGTATTCCACTGGAGAAAACCAGTTACTGCTTGAGGAATAAGTTAGAGACATTTTACAGAATTTGGCAAACTTTGATTATATGGAGAATCTCCCCTCCCCTCACATCACATTGATTTAATCTCTATATAATCCTCACGTAATATTTCACACTTAATGTATAATATGTAGCCTATGGCAGGTGACCATATGATCCAATGTTTCATTGTGACTTTTTAAAATTGTATTTATGTGTATATATCTATTTTTTTTTACACTAATTTGTTGCCTTGTAAGGTTATTGTCACTTTGTTTTATTGTTGTCTAATATCTTTTCATTTTTGTTTTGAATGTTCTTAATTAGAAAATGCAAAAATAAAATATTTAAAAATGATTAAAAAACGACCAACAGCCATTCATTCAGCTTAGACCGCCATCTTGCGGACAGGAAGAGAAACACTATACAGTGTCCGCAATGCTACTAAAAGTACATTTCTACAACGTTATGGTAAAATTTAAACCAAAGTAAATGGTACAATGTATTTAGAATTGAACTTTTTACAGCTCCTAGACTGCATCTTTTAAAACTGACCATCTGTGTGGTCAGTTTCTTCTCACCCCCCCTTTAAGATTTAGATGCACTATTGTAAAGTGACTGTTCCACTGGATGTCATAAGGTGAATGCACCAATTTGTAAGTCGCTCTGGATAAGAGCGTCTGCTAAATGACTTAAATGTAAATGTAATATGCAATATATTTAGGGCTTTCTTCAAGTATTCTGCATTAGATGGAGCCTTTGAGACATATCCTTCAATAACACAAGGTGGTCAATCCATTTTAAACAGTCTATGGGCCAATTATTACATGGATAATTTTAAAGTGAACACAATTGATACATTATTATAATTTTAAGCACATTCAGACATTAAAAACCCACACAGACATCCAAAAAGGTGTACTTTACACCATGTCGAGTTTATTTTACAGTATTTCAGAATATCTTTAGGTAAACATTTTTTTTCTTTTTTCCCCAAAATGTTATATCAGTACTGCCACATTTTCATAAAAATAGTTGTTGACTTCAGTCTTTGAAACTACAGTATCAATGGTGCAGTAAACCATATTTTGTAAGAATACAGCTATACAGGGTGGATTATACATGGTTAAGACGACACATGTATACTGAGCTTAATGGTAGATGCATGAACATGTCATCCTTCAGATTTATCATTAGTCAACTTTTTTTTCTGTATACAAAATCACTCACAACAGGCAGGCAGGGAACAGCCTCAAGTGATACACAGAAGGCTCAGTGATATCGTCCTCGTTCCTCGCTGACTACATTGGAGACACATGCCAGATCTCACAATGACTGGAGAGGTGTTTAAAATGTCACCTAACCACATACTATGATAAAGCAGTCTGATGCCTGACTGCACAGTCTATAATGTGGCACACAACCATTGGTGGATGCAATGCATTGGGTGGCCTGGAACACAACCAGTTTCAGTAAAAAACAAATACCATAGAAATTACATGTTTATCATCTGGACTGGAACACTGCACTCAGTCTAGTGAATCTGCATTGAGAGAAATATGGTATGAGTCCTAATGTTTGGTGCAAACATGGAGGGCTCTACATGTCTACGGCTATCCTCTGCTACAAGCTATACATCATCCCCATAGGAAAGCCCAAAGTCCACTTTACTCTAAATGTATTTAGGCACCCATGAGATGATGACAAAGCTAGTAGGCTATAGAAGTCAGAATTTTCATAATTATTTTGTGGCACTGTGAATTTGGGATGTTTCAAAACGTAATCTGGCCCTGTTAGCCAAAAAGCGTCAGTTGGCTTATACCATCGCACTAGCCACTTACTGTATGGCGTGCTGTCTGATATGTGTACTGTACAGTATACTGTAATCTCTCAAACCAGTTTTGCATTCTGCTCACTCATACAAAAAAAACGCTAGCGATTGCCAGGTTAACAGCTCTGCTCTACTTTCACTAAGGCACTCCGCCCCACCTCATATCCCATGTATCCTTCTGCTCCTCAATGACTCATATGCCTCCCCTCCCACAGTGGTGTGGTTCATGCAGCACAGTAAAAGGCATAGACATGGGAAATATAGAATGGGCAGCTAGAGTTCTCTGTTTCAAGTGCTGCTGATACATAGCCCATCTAAACATGACCATAGAAATAGAATCAAGATAGTTTATTTCTATGAACATGACTGATTGCATGATTGATAAACGTTGTGTATTATGACTCACAGAGTTCCTAAACAATTGGATTTAACCACCTTGAATGTTCCATTTGACTCGGTAATGGACAATTTTTAATAAATTACACAAATACACAACTGTTAGCTACAGGTAACTGCGAAATAATGAAAACACTTGAGTAAATGAGGGATACAAAGTATATAGAAAACAGGTGCTTCCACACAGGTGTGGTTCCTGAGTTAATTAAGCAGTTAACAGCCCATTATGCTAATTGTCATGTATAAAAATGTCAGGCAGGCCAGTATTTTGGCCATTTGGCCCATCATCAGGGCACGAGTGGTCACTGAATGGTTTGATGAGCATGATAATGATGTAAACCATATGTCATGGCCATCTTAGTCACCAGATGTCAACCCAATTGAACACTTGTGGGAGATTCCAGAGCGATGCCTGAGACAGCATTTTCCACCAACATCAACAAAACACCAAATTATGGAATTTCTGGTGGAATCTATGCCAATGTGCATTGAAGCTGTTCTGGCTCGTCGTGGCCCAATGCCCTATTAAGACACGTTATGTTGGTGTTTCCTTTATTTAGGCAGTTACCTATACCCAGTGAGGATGTCAGCTCTATATTCTACTTCTAGAAGAAATTTGAGTCCCTGTTTGATGATGGTGGTTCATGCACAAGAACACTGAGGGCCGATTCCTCTGCCCAGGCATTGCTGACATCAGATTTTACAATGCCTGGATTGGTATTTTACGTATCAGCTAACTGCATCATATGCTACAGCAATCTGTCAGTCTTTGACACAGTCGATGACGTGGCATGCAACCATTGGTTTATGCACGTAATGTTTGAACAGGGGTATGTGACCTGCATCACTCTAGTCCCTTGTCAGCTGACTCCACACAGAGTCTTTAATATGTAGTATATAATACAAGGCCATGGAAATATGAATCTTAAAATATGGTCCCGATATCTGTATTTTTATGTTCTTCTAAAATGTACCTACAACAATGCATAAAAAATACACTAGGCATATTTTTGGGAGATGACCAAATGTACATATTTTTCACATTTGTACATTTACAGTATGCACAATATATCAATAGGCATGTGATGTCTGTCGACAGAGCTCTGTCCAAAAAGGTTCACCTTTCAGAAGGATTTTAAATTAACATCCCTCCCTCCATCTCCCTCAGTTCTATAATCTCATCATTCTCTCCATTGCACAGAAAGTTAAACGATAGGCAAACGACCTCAATATTCCAATCTCTCTTTAGATAAGTGTCATCCCATCAGTGGTTGAAACTGACCATCCATTTTAGGTCTGATGGGGTTGACTGGTGAAACTAGGAACATGTCGATAGCTCACCTTGCCCACACCCAAAGAGCCTAGTGGGATAGCAATGGGATTTGTATCATCAGGTTTCAAAATGGCTACCTGGACTAAAGTGTTGAGTTGAGCGAGTCCTCTTTTTGTTTACACACACCAGCTGTAAAATGTCCTTTGGTTTTGAAGGTGATGGTTATAATCATCTTGAAAGAGGGAAGAACAAGAAGAAAAAAAATGTTTTGATTTTAAAGAGTGAGAGTGAGAGAGAGAGAGAATAAAAGATTCCTCTGGCATCTGATGGTGTGAGTGGTACTTAGGACTTGGGTGCCTATGTACAGCTAGCCAGTCCAACCCAGTCAGAATCCAGTCGGATCCAATGTAAACCAGTCTGATCCGGATCCGTTTTCCCTGCTGACAGTGTAGGTCCAGGACCTCAGGGTGCCGGGCAGTCTGTCACCCCCAGGTGGGTTCCAGGGCCCTAGGAAGGCGGCTGCACTCCTGCCTGCAGGGCCATCCATGGTTTGAGGGGAGGCGGCAGAGCCCCTTCCTCATCCCTTGGCTGGAGACCTCTCAGCTCAAACCCCTCCTGTAGGTTCACATGTCCCTCCCCACGGACCCAACTGCCTCCGTTCAGACTCACACTCAGGTAGGAAGAGTCCCAGGGCCATGCGGCGGTGTTTGGATCCTGCATGGGTGGGTGCTGCTGCTCTCTCTCCTCTCCGCAGACCTCCATCTAGCTTTCGGGGGCCGCGGCAGAGGTTGGGGCTCTCGGGGCCCCTCCTCCAACTCCTCAGGCCACTGCAGGGTTATTTGCCCACGGACGGTGCCCCTGGGCTGTGTGCACCTGCCACCTATAGCCCCTTTCGTGGCGCTGGGGTCTGGAGAATGGGCTGCCATACGCGGTGTGGCCTCTAAAAGGAGCTGGTGGGGGGAGTATGGGGTGAAGGCTGGATGGGATGAGAAAGATGAGGTGGACAGCTGCTGGGGGTCAAGGGTCACTTCCTGCAGGGCAGAGAGGGCTGGAGGAATGGCCTCCCAGGGGGGGGAACTGTCTACTGAAAAAGGAGGAGACTCACACTACAGGTTGATACGCAGTGACAAGCACACACACATGCAGGCAAGTACACACACACACACACACACACACACACACACACACACACACACACACACACACACACACACACACACACACACACACACACACACACACACACACACACACACACACACACACACACACACACACGCACACACACCTACAAAGCTGATCGTTTTGCCTATGAATAGATAATGACAAAGACACGATATATATCTTCATCCACACCCAGATCTCTGTTCACACACATACAGCTACAATATCATCACCAGGACAGACAGAACTATAAAGATATAGATCATTATGTCAGCGTCCCAAATGGGACCCTATCCCCTTGTTAGAGGAAATTATAGTTTAGATGATTAATTATGTATACATTATTGATTAGAACCAGAACCAGTGTTTTTGGTTGAGCTGTTACTGAAAATGTAAGCAGAATGAATTAATTGTCTGATGCCTCCTGGGAAATTTAAGGAGGGATAAGATAGTTTTTCAAACAGATAAGAATGTTTTGGTTGGATTCCATTAGTGGAGAGAAGTATATCTTTTAGACAGGTTGGAATGTAGTTTATGAGGGGAGTAAAACTTCTCAAGGACTGAATACTACCTATTGTAAGGATGGGAGAGGGTGTGAAACTGATGACGTCATTTTATGTTCCCTTTCTTTAAAATGTAATGTTCTTTGTATTTTGGGTCAGTACTCACTTGAATTAAACGCTATTTACCTGGCTTTTAAGACTGGTCTCAATCTACTTCACGCATAATTAATGAATTTACAATTCATTAATGAATTAGAAATGAGTGCTAATTGGTTTTGGAAATTAAAACATAAAGGAATTTAGAATTCCTCTATCAATTTGGTCCTTCGATATGCCGGATCTAAATAACTCTCACTGTGCCTTGGGGTAATACGCTGAAAACGTGCACGGACGAGTTTTTGACTCGTTTTACTAAAGACCTGACCTCTGAATTGAGGTTAAAATTGAAACAGGCCTGTGTATTATCACAGAGGACAGAGAGGGTGACTAGATTCAAACGAACAATGTTTTCCCAGCCGGCAGCAGGTAAAGTAGCCTTTATTCTTGATTTTGGGGGAATTTAGTTTTTTAATTGATGTTGTGAGAATTCATCAATAGTGAGAACTTTGCTATCCCACAAGGGTGTATGATCATCATACAATGGGTTTTGTAGAACTGATATACACGGAAGCAGGTTCAAAAATAACCTGTGGTAATGTGCACTACCGAAAATAAACTAAAACTTAGTCATGAGTGGCACACCAGCCCGAGATTAAGAAGGGATATTAAATAGGTACTGGGAGATAGGACGGTGATTTTGTACAAATACTGGGCGTAGAGAGACGGCAAGCGCAAGATAACTGGATTGGTCATGTGAATAGTGGCAGTATTGATCACCGTCCCGATTCAACTAATACTACGGAAAATATCCAAATGAGGAGGAGAGGGAAACTTAAATCTAAAGAAATGAGATAAAAGCCATATTTGTAGACATGATGTTTCCAGGCGAGAGGGAAAATCTAACAATTAGTGGCGTGAGATAACGATTATTAGAGTTCTTTACTGACACAACCGGAAAATAAGATTTTAACTAGGGCCTTACAAACCCTGGGCTTATAGTTGTTAGGTTAGACCTAAACGTCTGATTCAAAAGTCAAAACTATTGGTAAGATTTCCATAAAAGAGCTAAACTTTAATCATGTGAGATTAAGACAGAAAAGGAAGGATTGTTTGGCCGAATAAGGAGGAGAGGGTAACTTAAATCTAATGCGAGAGGGAAATCTAACAATTAGCGGCGTGAGATAACGATTATTAGAGTTCTTTACTGACACAACCAGAAAATAAGATTTTAACTAGGGCCTTACAAACCCTGGGCTTATAGTTGTAAGGTTAGACCTAATGTTTGTTTCAAAAGTCAAAGCTATTGGTAAGATTTCCATAAAAGTGCTAAACTTAAATCATGAGAAACGCACCCGACCGAGATGGAAAATACATACTGATTATTTTTAAAGGGACACACACATAGGCAGGCAGAATAGTAACTAGAAGTAACTAAGTAACGGTAAATTACAAATTTATAGAACTGCACGCACATAGAATTTAAAATGATATAGAAAGGCATAGATAAGTGTTTAAAGACCATAGCTACTAGTAACGGTAAGGATTAAGAATGGGGAGAAATGCCTCGAAAGAAGCCCCAGAACTGACGGCGAGAGGGAAATATAACAATTAGTGGCGTGAGATAACGATTATTAGCGTTCTTTAAAAGCCCTCTGACACAACCGGAAAATACTAGGGCTTTACAAACCCTGGGCTTATGGTTGTAAGGTTAGACCTAATGTTTGTTTCAAAAGTCAAAGCTATTGGTAAGATTTCCATAAAAGAGATATTAACCATAAGGTGTTAAATATTGGAATTACTAGGCGTAAGTAAATAAGGATTCCAATAAAGAGAAATTAACATAAAGGGTTGAAGATTGGAATTATTAGGAGGGGCAGGAATTTATTATAATGGGTAGTAACACTTCTAAACTGCTTTCTACAAAGACGGAAGATTACCGTTATATGAAACAAAAAGATAGAAGGAATGTAGATTTCTGTCCTAAATGGGAAAAAGGTATGGTTTTGACAGACGCCTTGATGTCGAAAAGTTAGAATCCCTTCTAAAACAGATACAAAGGGAGCGAGATTAATGAGAATCCCAAACTGTGAGAAAACGTTGGGCGTTTAAATTTGGGCTATTTTCTGTTGTCTAGATGTTGGAGTAACAAATACAATTAACTGTGAAAATGGGTATATTTGCGGAGAGTCTCAGTCAAAATCCATTGTGCTGGTAGGGGAGTGGTGAGCACGGCAGTCTCACCAGCGGTAATCCACGGTTCGGTTCCCGTTTAACTAAAATTGATTTTAGATCGTAATTGACCTATTTGCATGTTTTGCCTGAAAAATACGGTCGCCAGTGTTTGCAAAAGATATAACTGAACGGATATTATGTGTTCTAGATAGAATTGATAAAAGAAGTCATTAAAAAAAACGGCGAAACAATTTCGCTCATATTTCGATACAATTTTGAATCATATTTCGCCCAAAATGATCTGGTGGAATAATAATGTATTGAGATGGGAGTCGTAATTAAATAGATGTATCATAGAAGAGAGAGAGTTACCTAAAGTTAAATGGAGGGGATAATGGAGAGATACAATACAATTCCAGCCTGCCTGGACGTTATAGCTATTTATGAATCAATTGACATGAGAAGTTTAACACAAAAACAGGGTACGTTAAATGTTAGGGTAAATTCAATTGAGAAGTTCGGTTGGGTTTACTCTGATGATTAGAATTTAAAACTGAACTCAATCGGAATAGGGAATATATATTTTACAAAGGCGGGCAGATTTGTGTCTATAGCCAAGCAACGGAATTGCTAGACACTCAAATGGGGCTATATAGTGCAACGCTTTGGACTATAAATTAGGTAAGAATAATTTAATCGTAAGAAGTTGTGATTGTTTTTCTGATTATTGATTTTTGGTTAAGGTAACGCCAGTGAATTTGAACAAAAAAGTAACGTATTCTAAAAACAATCTGTTTTCGGTTCTCATTGTGGGTAACAAATGAAAAGTCTTATCTTAAAGGGACAGTGCACGGTAATCACAGTGGTTTGAGTGTATGACAGTGGAAAGAAATATTGTGGGACGACAATTCGAAGAGAGAAAAATAAGTTACATGATACATCAAGAGATTTAAAACGAACGACGTGAAGGGATCATAAGAATTATTGGGTGTCGTTGTAGGAGTAAATGTTTGGGTTAAGGGGATTTCCCTGTTCCCAGAGACAAGGCATTTTTAAGGCGAGCACTCACTAATGCTGGTCTGAGATTGTAATTAGACAAGTGAATAACGTATTGGGAATAGAGTTGTAATTAAAATACTAAGTAAAAGACGAGACAGGTATTTAGAGCAAAATGGATTCTAAATGATAACAAAGAGACAATTATGATTTATGCCCATCGAAAAGCTTTTATAAAATTGTTGAATTTAGAGATGTTGGTTGGGGTGGTAAATTATAATTCAGGATTTGAACAGATGTGATAAATTAGGTTTGGTTAATCGAACAAGAATTATTTACAATTCATTTGAAGTCGCTACGAATTGGCAGGTTGAGCGCTTGATGATGACGTCACTAGCGAGACACTTGTCACCAGGGACTGGGAATAACGGAGCAAAATGTATGGCTGTTAGTGTGTGTATCGGGGTTTCGAGTAACCTTTCAGAAGTTGAGATAAAAGTGTTTTTTTGTTTATTGGTTATGGTCAATTTTAGGGGTTGATTAAACTTGAACAGTGTGTTCTGACGGTTTTAGATAGAACTCTTTGTTCCGGAACGGATGAGAGTTACACAAGATAAGTAAATTAAAGGAGCCATGAGAGAATGCGAATGCATATTTATTAAATATCGGGGATTAAATTACGGATTCCTTACACTGTGAAATGTATGACATTTGCGGCAGAGAGAAAAAGTAATGCATTGGATAATAATGTTATCGGGTTAATTGTATCTAAAGGTAGCATGGTCATTTAAGTAAACATATCCGTAGACGATGTTTAAAACTTATGATTAATGATTTGAGTCAAAGGGGAATTATCATTAGGTTTAGTTATAGTTCACTTATTGAGTTTCTGATTCGAGGTAGCATTAGTGAATGATAGTTAGGGGTGTGGTGGCTCACTTTTAGAGGCCTCCTGGGATTATAATTTTGGGGGTGAGAGCAGCTTTAAACGACCAAATTGAAAAAGGTTTGCAAATTATATATATATATATAAAACAACTGTTAGAATGATTTGTTTTAGTGTAAGGAGATGTTAAAGAGGCACGCTCACATATGGAACCTTATGATAATGTTTTTTTTATGGGTTTGAATTATACAGGTGACTATTTCTATTGTAAGGATAAAGGGTTCCTTATGTCTAATATGGTATGACCTTTTGACCTTATCATGACTGGCTCCCGAGGTCTGATTAGCCTCGGGGGAGAGTCATTTGTATAATGAATGGGGTCATATTGAGTTACTAGTTTTAAGGTAAATTCATTAGAAATGAAGCAGTTTTGGTTGAGGGCTTAGAATTTCTGTTTGAACCGCAAATGAGAAAGTGGTTCAGGATTCTGTTTTATAACATTGCTGTGAAGTTTTTTTTTTTGAATAGGCTATTAGGGATTTGGTATTGTAACAGAGAGAAAGTCATATTTATCATTGAGAATAAATAGGGGGATTACATGATAACCAACTTGGGACAGTTCTGGGATTGGAGAAGAGGATATCCTTATAGCATAGGGAATACCACAAAGGTGGATAGGTTTTCCATGATATGGGGGAAACCTGGGAGCACTGTTGAACTTTGTAAAGGTGATGAAATCCTACTAACCATCAAAACTATTAAGCTCTCTGATGCAGGCACTTACACCCCCGGACTACAAAGGACTGGGACAGACACGGTGGGTGTGTTTTCTATTAAGGTACTGCCAAAACTAGAGGTTGGGAGCCTGGTTTGGTAAGTATACTGGTATGGTGGTTACTGGATTTCTGACCCTAATTCTTGTATTATTTGTTATTGATGTGATGTGCTGCTTGCATCATACCGTGTTTTAAGAAGTCTGTTACAGATGTGGTGAAGGCTTCAGGCATGATGCCTTTGCTTGATGCTCCAGTTGGAGAGGCTGAGGTGAAGCATGCTTTCAGGGGAGGATGACCCATGGATGTTTGTTCTCCCTGTCGTGAAGGGTGACATGGTGCCCACCTGGTGCTGGATAAGAATAGCTGAGAGGACCAGATGGATTATAAGAATGCTTTGTTCTGCTTTACTCTGTTATCCATGACCAAAGTTTTATTCCACACTTTGCAAACACATATTAAATCCATGTTATTGTCAGATAGAATACTGAGGGTCCCCAAGGAGAGGGCTTGTTAGTGTAGGAAGGATTTTTAATATGGTTAGCATTTATTAGATTATACGTTTTTAAATAGTATTATATTTAACAGGAATATAGGACATCTTGTCATGTTTTGTCATTTATTATCTTGTCTTGTCCCTGTGCTTCCCATTCTATTCGTTTCCCTCTGCTGGTCTTATTAGGTTCTTTCCCTCTTTCTATCCCTCTCTCTCCCCCTCCCTCTCTCACTCTCTCGCTCTCTCTTCTCTCTATCGTTCCGTTCCTGCTCCCAGCTGTTCCTATTCCCCTAATCAATCATTTAGTCTTCCCACACCTGTTCCCGATCCTTTCCCCTGATTAGAGTCCCTATTTCTTCCTTTGTGTTCCGTTCCTGTCCTGTCGGTTCCTTGTCTAGAATTCACCGTGCTGTGTTTGTGTATCGCCCTGTCGTGTCGTGTTTTCCTCAGATGCTGCGTGGTGAGCAGGTGTCTGAGTCTGTCTGGTTCAAGTGCCTTCCCGAGGCAACCTGCTGTTCACCTGCTGTTCAAGATCGAGTCTCCAGTTTGTCCTCGTCATTTCGAGTGAAAGTTGTGTTTTTTTGTTTGTATTTACTTTACTGGATTAAAGACTCTGTTTTCGCCAAGTCGCTTTTGGGTCCTCTTTCACCTGCATGACAGAAGGAACCGACCAAGGAATGGACCCAGCGACTTCAGACGCTCGTTGCACTGCCGTCGAGATCCAGGGAGCCATGCTCGGCAGACACGAGCAGGAGTTGTCTGCTGCTCGCCATGCCGTGGAGAACCTGGCCGCTCAGGTTTCCGACCTCTCTGGACAGTTCCAGAGTCTACGTCTCGTGCCACCTGTTACTTCCTGGCCTGCCGAGCCTCCAGAACCTAGGGTTAATAACCCACCTTGCTACTCCGGGCAGCCCACTGAGTGCCGCTCCTTTCTCACGCAGTGTGAGATTGTGTTCTCTCTCCAACCCAACACATACTCTAGAGAGAGAGCTCGGGTTGCTTACGTCATTTCACTCCTTACTGGCCGGGCTCGAGAATGGGGCACAGCTATCTGGGAGGCAAGGGCTGATTGCTCTAACAAGTTCCAGAACTTTAAAGAGGAGATGATTCGGGTTTTTGACCGTTCAGTTTTTGGTAGGGAGGCTTCTAGGGCCCTGGCTTCCTTATGCCAAGGTGAACGGTCCATAACGGATTATTCTATTGAGTTTCGCACTCTTGCTGCCTCTAGTGAGTGGAAGAGCCGGCGCTGCTCGCTCGTTTTCTGGAGGGACTCCACGCAGTGGTTAAGGATGAGATTCTCTCCCGGGAGGTTCCTTCAGATGTGGACTCTTTGATTGCTCTCGCCATCCGCATAGAACGACGGGTAGATCTTCGTCACCGGGCTCGTGGAAAAGCTCGCATCAACGGTGTTTCCCTGCTCCGCATCGCACCCATCTCCCTCCTCTGGCTCAGAGTCTGAGCCCATGCAGCTGGGAGGGATTCGCATCTCGACTAAGGAGAGGGAACGGAGGATCACCAACCGCCTGTGCCTCTATTGCGGAGTTGCTGGACATTTTGTTAATTCATGTCCAGTAAAAGCCAGAGCTCATCTGTAGCGGAGGGCTACAGGTGAGCGCAACTACTCAAGTCTCTCCATCAAAATCCTGTACTACTTTGTCGGTCCATCTACGCTGGACCGGTTCGGGTGCTACATGTAGTGCCTTGATAGACTCTGGGGCTGAGGGTTGTTTCATGGACGAAGCATGGGTTCGGAAACATGACATTCCTTTCAGAGAGTTAGAGAAGCCTACGCCCATGTTCGCCTTAGATGGTAGTCATCTTCCCAGTATCAGATTTGAGACACTACCTTTAACCCTCACAGTATCTGGTAACCACAGTGAGACTATTTCTTTTTTGATTTTCCGTTCACCGTTTACACCTGTTGTTTTGGGTCATCCCTGGCTAGTATGTCATAATCCTTCTATTAATTGGTCTAGTAATTCTATCCTATCCTGGAACGTTTCTTGTCATGTGAAGTGTTTAATGTCTGCCATCCCTCCCGTTTCTTCTGTCCCTACTTCTCAGGAGGAACCTGGCGATTTGACAGGAGTGCCGGAGGAATATCATGATCTGCACGGTCTTCAGTCGGTCCCGAGCCAACTCCCTTCCTCCTCACCGGTCGTATGATTGTAGTATTGATCTCCTTCCGGGGACCACTCCTCCTCGGGGTAGACTATACTCTCTGTCGGCTCCCGAACGTAAGGCTCTCGAGGATTATTTGTCTGTGTCTCTTGACGCCGGTACCATAGTGCCTTCTTCCTCTCCGGCCGGGCGGGGTTCTTTTTGTTAAGAAGAAGGACGGTACTCTGCGCCCCTGCGTGGATTATCGAGGGCTGAATGACATAACGGTTAAGAATCGTTATCCGCTTCCCCTTATGTCATCAGCCTTCGAGATTCTGCAGGGAGCCAGGTGCTTTACTAAGTTGGACCTTCGTAACGCTTACCATCTCGTGCGCATCAGAGAGGGGGACGAGTGGAAAACGGCGTTTAACACTCCGTTAGGGCATTTTGAGTACCGGGTTCTGCCGTTCGGTCTCGCCAATGCGCCAGCTGTTTTTCAGGCATTAGTTAATGATGTTCTGAGAGACATGCTGAACATCTTTGTTTTTGTCTATCTTGACGATATCCTGATTTTTTCTCCGTCACTCGAGATTCATGTTCAGCACGTTGACGTGTCCTACAGCGCCTTTTAGAGAATTGTCTCTACGTAAAGGCTGAGAAGTGCTCTTTTCATGTCTCCTCCGTTACTTTTCTCGGTTCCGTTATTTCCGCTGAAGGCATTCAGATGGACCGCTAAGGTCCAAGCTGTCAGTGATTGGCCCGTTCCAAGGTCACGTGTCGAGTTGCAGCGCTTTTTAGGTTTCGCTAATTTCTATCGGCGTTTCAATTTCGGTCAAGTTGCTGCCCCTCTCACAGCTCTTACTTCTGTCAAGACGTGTTTTAAGTGGTCCGGTTCCGCCCAGGGAGCTTTTGATCTTCTAAAAGAACGTTTTACGTCCGCTCCTATCCTCGTTACTCCTGACGTCACTAGACAATTCATTGTCGAGGTTGGCCTTCAGAGGTAGGCGTGGGAGCCATTCTATCCCAGCGCTTCCAGTCTGACGATAAGGTTCATCCTTGCGCTTATTTTTCTCATCGCCTGTCGCCATCTGAGCGCAACTATGATGTGGGTAACCGTGAACTGCTCGCCATCCGCTTAGCCCTAGGCGAATGGCGACAGTGGTTGGAGGGGCGACCGTTCCTTTTGTCGTTTGGACAGACCATAAGAACCTTGAGTACATCCGTTCTGCCAAACGACTTAATGCCCGTCAAGCTCGTTGGGCGTTGTTTTTCGCTCGTTTCGAGTTTGTGATTTTTACCGTCCGGGTAGCAAGAACACCAAGCCTGATGCCTTATCCCGTCTGTTTAGTTCTTCTGTGGCTTCTACTGATCCCGAGGGGATTCTTCCTTATGGGCGTGTTGTCGGGTTAACAGTCTGGGGAATTGAAAGACAGGTTAAGCAAGCACTCACGCACACTGCGTCGCCGCGCGATTGTCCTAGTAACCTCCTTTTCGTTCCTGTTTCCACTCGTCTGGCTGTTCTTCAGTGGGCTCACTCTGCCAAGTTAGCTGGTCATCCCGGTGTTCGAGGCACTCTTGCGTCTATTCGCCAGCGCTTTTGGTGGCCGACTCAGGAGCGTGACACGCGCCGTTTCGTGGCTGCTTGTTCGGACTGCGCGCAGACTAAGTCGGGTAACTCTCCTCCTGCCGGTCGTCTCAGACCGCTCCCCATTCCTTCTCGACCATGGTCTCACATCGCCCTAGACTTCATTACCGGTCTGCCTTTGTCTGCGGGGAAGACTGTGATTCTTACGGTTGTCGATAGGTTCTCTAAGGCGGCACATTTCATTCCCCTCGCTAAACTTCCTTCCGCTAAGGAGACGGCACAAATCATTATCGAGAATGTATTCAGAATTCATGGCCTCCCGTTAGACGCCGTTTCAGACAGAGGCCCGCAATTCACGTCACAGTTTTGGAGGGAGTTCTGTCGTTTGATTGGTGCGTCCGTCAGTCTCTCTTCCGGGTTTCATCCCCAGTCTAACGGGCAAGCAGAGAGGGCCAATCAGACGATTGGTCGCATACTACGCAGCCTTTCTTTCAGAAACCCTGCGTCTTGGGCAGAACAGCTCCCCTGGGCAGAATAATTCGCTTCCTTCGTCTGCTACCGGGTTATCTCCGTTTCAGAGTAGTCTGGGTTACCAGCCTCCTCTGTTCTCATCCCAGCTTGCCGAGTCCAGCGTTCCCTCCGCTCAAGCGTTTGTCCAACGTTGTGAGCGCACCTGGAGGAGGGTGAGGTCTGCACTTTGCCGTTACAGGGCACAGACTGTGAGAGCCGCCAATAAACGCAGGATTAAGAGTCCAAGGTATTGTTGCGGCCAGAGAGTGTGGCTTTCCACTCGCAACCTTCCTCTTACGACAGCTTCTCGTAAGTTGACTCCGCGGTTCATTGGTCCGTTCCGTGTCTCCCAGGTCGTCAATCCTGTCGCTGTGCGACTGCTTCTTCCGCGACATCTTCGTCGCGTCCATCCTGTCTTCCATGTCTCCTGTGTTAAGCCCTTTCTTCGCACCCCGTTCGTCTTCCCTCCCCCTCCCGTCCTTGTCGAGCGCACCTATTTACAAGGTACATAAGATCATGGACATGCGTTCTCGGGGACGGGGTCACCAATACTTAGTGGATTGGGAGGGTTACGGTCCTGAGGAGAGGAGTTGGGTTCCGTCTCGGGACGTGCTGGACCGTTCACTCATTGATGATTTCCTCCGTTGCCGCCAGGATTCCTCCTCGAGTGCGCCAGGAGGCGCTCGGTGAGTGGGGGTACTGTCATGTTTTGTCATTTATTATCTTGTCTTGTCCCTGTGCTTCCCATTCTATTCGTTTCCCTCTGCTGGTCTTATTAGGTTCTTTCCCTCTTTCTATCCCTCTCTCTCCCCCTCCCTCTCTCACTCTCTCGCTCTCTTCTCTCTATCGTTCCGTTCCTGCTCCCAGCTGTTCCTATTCCCTAATCAATCATTTAGTCTTCCCACACCTGTTCCCGATCCTTTCCCCTGATTAGAGTCCCTATTTCTTCCTTTGTGTTCCGTTCCTGTCCTGTCGGTTCCTTGTCTAGAATTCACCGTGCTGTGTTTGTGTATCGCCCTGTCGTGTCGTGTTTTCCTCAGATGCTGCGTGGTGAGCAGGTGTCTGAGTCTGTCTGGTTCAAGTGCCTTCCCGAGGCAACCTGCTGTTCACCTGCTGTTCAAGATCGAGTCTCCAGTTTGTCCTCGTCATTTCGAGTGAAAGTTGTGTTTTTTTGTTTGTATTTACTTTACTGGATTAAAGACTCTGTTTTCGCCAAGTCGCTTTTGGGTCCTCTTTCACCTGCATGACACATCTATGAGGAGTTAGGATTATTGTTAGGATTAAGAAAGATTGATTAAGGAATTTGGAGAAAAGCCGCTCATAGACATGTTTTTTTTCTAAAAGAGGGTCCATGGGTTTGGATGGAGCCAAACAGTGAGACATGTAGTTCAAATTTGGAAAACATGAGTAATAGGCTATAGGCAGACAGAGGAGCCCTCCCCCGCACTGCAGAGACCTTGAAGGTTGTAGAGCGGAGAAGTTTTAGAAGGGGGGCCAGGACGAGCAAAGATAACATAGTGTGTAGATAAGTTACTGAGTGGGGACAAAAGTGAGAATTGGACATGTGGAAAATGAAAGGGACACTCCTAAATGGAATTTCAGACATAAGGATAATTCACTAAATCTTATCTAAGTCATTGTATAAGAATAAGGCAAGGTTGTTACCTGGGAGGAGCCAGGTAACAAAAGGGGGATGGGTAAATAGTGTTCTATAATAGGATGTGACCTACGGGATAATTAACTAATAATAAAAAAAAAATTGTTAATTGGTTTGACAAATAAGAAACTGTTTTATTAACCAAACCTGTATGTCCAAGAGTTTATGCACTACAGAGGAACTACAGGTGAAGACACTCAATCCAGTCCCGTGGGCCACCCGGATTCATATCGCACTGCGGGGGGGTAAGATACATATTTCACTGTCGAACAAATAAACAGTGTTCGGGAGGAGAACTGGAATTGTTATGCAGGTGAATGAGGACCCAAAAGCGACTTAGCGAAAACAGAGTTTTTAATCCAGTAAAGTTACTTTACAAACAAAAGGCATAATACTACTCGTAATGACGAGAACAGACTGGAGACTTGATCAAGAACTGCAGGTTGCCTCGGGAAGGCACTTGAACGTAGCAGACTCAGACACCTGCTCACCACGCAGCATCTGAGGGAAACACGACACGACAGGGCAATACATAGACACAGCACGGTGAATAATAGACAAGGATCCGACAGGGCAGGAACGGAAAACAAGGAGAGAAATAGGGACTCTAATCAGGGAAAAGGATCGGGAACAGGTGTGGGAAGACTAAATGATTGATTAGGGGAATAGGAACAGCTGGGAGCAGGAACGGAACGATAGAGAGAAGAGAGAGCGAGAGAGTGAGAGAGGGAGGGGGAGAGAGAGGGATAGAAAGAGGGAAAGAACCTAATAAGACCAGCAGAGGGAAACGAATAGAAGGGGAAGCACAGGGACAAGACATGATAATCAATGACAAAACATGACAGTACCCCCACTCACCGAGCGCCTCCTGGCGCACTCGAGGAGGAACCCTGGCGGCAACGGAGGAAATCATCAATAAGCGAACGGTCCAGCACGTCCCGAGACGGAACCCAACTCCTCTCCTCAGGACCGTAACCCTCCCAATCCACTAAGTATTGGTGACCCCGTCCCCGAGAACGCATGTCCATGATCTTACGTACCTTGTAAATAGGTGCGCTCTCGACAAGGACGGGGGGGGGAGGGAAGACGAACGGGGTGCGAAGAAAGGGCTTGACACAGGAGACATGGAAGACAGGATGGACGCGACGAAGATGTCGCGGAAGAAGCAGTCGCACAGCGACAGGATTGACGACCTGGGAGACACGGAACGGACCAATGAACCGCGGAGTCAACTTACGAGAAGCTGTCGTAAGAGGAAGGTTGCGAGTGGAAAGCCACACTCTCTGGCCGCAACAATACCTTGGACTCTTAATCCTGCGTTTATTGGCGGCTCTCACAGTCTGTGCCCTGTAACGGCAAAGTGCAGACCTCACCCTCCTCCAGGTGCGCTCACAACGTTGGACAAACGCTTGAGCGGAGGGAACGCTGGACTCGGCAAGCTGGGATGAGAACAGAGGAGGCTGGTAACCCAGACTACTCTGAAACGGAGATAACCCGGTAGCAGACGAAGGAAGCGAGTTGTGAGCGTATTCTGCCCAGGGGAGCTGTTCTGCCCAAGACGCAGGGTTTCTGAAAGAAAGGCTGCGTAGTATGCGACCAATCGTCTGATTGGCCCTCTCTGCTTGACCGTTAGACTGGGGATGAAACCCGGAAGAGAGACTGACGGACGCACCAATCAAACGACAGAACTCCCTCCAAAACTGTGACGTGAATTGCGGGCCTCTGTCTGAAACGGCGTCTAACGGGAGGCCATGAATTCTGAACACATTCTCGATGATGATTTGTGCCGTCTCCTTAGCGGAAGGAAGTTTAGCGAGGGGAATGAAATGTGCCGCCTTAGAGAACCTATCGACAACCGTAAGAATCACAGTCTTCCCCGCAGACAAAGGCAGACCGGTAATGAAGTCTAGGGCGATGTGAGACCATGGTCGAGAAGGAATGGGGAGCGGTCTGAGACGACCGGCAGGAGGAGAGTTACCCGACTTAGTCTGCGCGCAGTCCGAACAAGCAGCCACGAAACGGCGCGTGTCACGCTCCTGAGTCGGCCACCAAAAGCGCTGGCGAATAGACGCAAGAGTGCCTCGAACACCGGGATGACCAACTAACTTGGCAGAGTGAGCCCACTGAAGAACAGCCAGACGAGTGGAAACAGGAACGAAAAGGAGGTTACTAGGACAAGCGCGCGGCGACGCAGTGTGCGTGAGTGCTTGCTTAACCTGTCTTTCAATTCCCCAGACTGTCAACCCGACAACACGCCCATAAGGAAGAATCCCCTCGGGATCAGTAGAAGCCACAGAAGAACTAAACAGACGGGATAAGGCATCAGGCTTGGTGTTTTTGCTACCCGGACGGTAAGAAATCACAAACTCGAAACGAGCGAAAAACAACGCCCAAAGAGCTTGACGGGCATTAAGTCGTTTGGCAGAACGGATGTACTCAAGGTTCTTATGGTCTGTCCAAACGACAAAAGGAACGGTCGCCCCCTCCAACCACTGTCGCCATTCGCCTAGGGCTAAGCGGATGGCGAGCAGTTCACGGTTACCCACATCATAGTTGCGCTCAGATGGCGACAGGCGATGAGAAAAATAAGCGCAAGGATGAACCTTATCGTCAGACTGGAAGCGCTGGGATAGAATGGCTCCCACGCCTACCTCTGAAGCGTCAACCTCGACAATGAATTGTCTAGTGACGTCAGGAGTAACGAGGATAGGAGCGGACGTAAAACGTTCTTTTAGAAGATCAAAAGCTCCCTGGGCGGAACCGGACCACTTAAAACACGTCTTGACAGAAGTAAGAGCTGTGAGAGGGGCAGCAACTTGACCGAAATTACGAATGAAACGCCGATAGAAATTAGCGAAACCTAAAAAGCGCTGCAACTCGACACGTGACCTTGGAACGGGCCAATCACTGACAGCTTGGACCTTAGCGGAATCCATCTGAATGCCTTCAGCGGAAATAACGGAACCGAGAAAAGTAACGGAGGAGACATGAAAAGAGCACTTCTCAGCCTTTACGTAGAGACAATTCTCTAAAAGGCGCTGTAGAACACGTCGAACGTGCTGAACATGAATCTCGAGTGACGGAGAAAAAATCAGGATATCGTCAAGATAGACAAAAACAAAGATGTTCAGCATGTCTCTCAGAACATCATTAACTAATGCCTGAAAAACAGCTGGCATGCATTGGCGAGACCAAACGGCAGAACCCGGTACTCAAAATGCCCTAACGGAGTGTTAAACGCCGTTTTCCACTCGTCCCCCTCTCTGATGCGCACGAGATGGTAAGCGTTACGAAGGTCCAACTTAGTAAAGCACCTGGCTCCCTGCAGAATCTCGAAGGCTGATGACATAAGGGGAAGCGGATAACGATTCTTAACCGTTATGTCATTCAGCCCTCGATAATCCACGCAGGGGCGCAGAGTACCGTCCTTCTTCTTAACAAAAAGAACCCCGCCCCGGCCGGAGAGGAAGAAGGCACTATGGTACCGGCGTCAAGAGACACAGACAAATAATCCTCGAGAGCCTTACGTTCGGGAGCCGACAGAGAGTATAGTCTACCCCGAGGAGGAGTGGTCCCCGGAAGGAGATCAATACTACAATCATACGACCGGTGAGGAGGAAGGGAGTTGGCTCGGGACCGACTGAAGACCGTGCGCAGATCATGATATTCCTCCGGCACTCCTGTCAAATCGCCAGGTTCCTCCTGGGAAGTAGGGACAGAAGAAATGGGAGGGATGGCAGACATTAAACACTTCACATGACAAGAAACGTTCCAGGATAGGATAGAATTACTAGACCAATTAATAGAAGGATTATGACATACTAGCCAGGGATGACCCAAAACAACAGGTGTAAAGGTGAACGGAAAATCAAAAAAGAAATAGTCTCACTGTGGTTACCAGATACTGTGAGGTTAAAGGTAGTGTCTCAAATCTGATACTGGGAAGATGACTACCATCTAAGGCAAACATGGGCGTAGGCTTGTCTAACTGTCTGAAAGGAATGTCATGTTTCCGAACCCATGCTTCGTCCATGAAACAACCCTCAGCCCCAGAGTCAATCAAGGCACTGCATGTAGCACCCGAACCGGTCCAGCGTAGATGGACCGACAAAGTAGTACAGGATTTTGATGGAGAGACCTGAGTAGTTGCGCTCACCAGTAGCCCTCCGCTTACAGATGAGCTCTGGCCTTTTACTGGACATGAATTAACAAAATGTCCATCAAACTCCGCAATAGAGGCACAGGCGGTTGGTGATCCTCCGTTCCCTCTCCTTGATCGAGATGCGAATACCTCCCAGCTGCATGGGCTCAGACTCTGAGCCAGAGGAGGGAGATGGGTGCGATGCGGAGCAGGGAAACACCGTTGATGCGAGCTCTCTTCCACGAGCTTGGTGACGAAGATCTACCCGTCGTTCTATGCGGATGGCGAGAGCAATCAAAGAGTCCACATCTGGAAGGAACCTCCCGGGAGAGAATCTCATCTTTGACCACTGCGTGGAGTCCCTCCAGAAAACGAGCGAGCAGCGCCGGCTCGTTCCAGTCACTAGAGGCAGCAAGAGTGCGAAACTCAATAGAATAATCCGTTATGGACCGTTCACCTTGGCATAGGAAGCCAGGGCCCTAGAAGCCTCCCTACCAAAAACTGAACGGTCAAAAACCCGAATCATCTCCTCTTTAAAGTTCTGGTAATTGTTAGAACAATCAGCCCTTGCCTCCCAGATAGCTGTGCCCCACTCTCGAGCCCGGCCAGTAAGGAGTGAAATGACGTAAGCAACCCGAGCTCTCTCGCTAGAGTATGTGTTGGGTTGGAGAGAGAACACAATATCACACTGGGTGAGAAAGGAGCGGCACTCCGTGGGCTGCCCGGAGTAGCAAGGTGGGTTATTAACCCTAGGTTCCGGAGGCTCGGCAGGCCAGGAAGTAACAGGTGGCACGAGACGAAGACTCTGGAACTGTCCAGAGAGGTCGGAAACCTGAGCGGCCAGGTTCTCCACGGCATGGCGAGCAGCAGACAATTCCTGCTCGTGTCTGCCGAGCATGGCTCCTTGGATCTCTACGGCAGTGTTACGAGCATCTGTAGTCGCTGGGTCCATTCCTTGGTCGGATCCTTCTGTTATGCAGGTGAATGAGGACCCAAAAGCGACTTAGTGAAAACAGAGTTTTTAATCCAGTAAAGTTACTTTACAAACAAAAGGCATAATACTACTCGTAATGACGAGAACAGACTGGAGACTTGATCAAGAACTGCAGGTTGCCTCGGGAAGGCACTTGAACGTAGCAGACTCAGACACCTGCTCACCACGCAGCATCTGAGGGAAACACGACACGACAGGGCAATACATAGACACAGCACGGTGAATAATAGACAAGGATCCGACAGGGCAGGAATGGAAAACAAGGAGAGAAATAGGGACTCTAATCAGGGAAAAGGATCGGGAACAGGTGTGGGAAGACTAAATGATTGATTAGGGGAATAGGAACAGCTGGGAGCAGGAACGGAACGATAGAGAGAAGAGAGAGCGAGAGAGTGAGAGAGGGAGGGGGAGAGAGAGGGATAGAAAGAGGGAAAGAACCTAATAAGACCAGCAGAGGGAAACAAATAGAAGGGGAAGCACAGGGACAAGACATGATAATCAATGACAAAACATGACAGGAATTAACAGAATTCCGGGGGCCATCTCTCGAATGAAGTAACCCTCCCTGTCCTGTCACCCCTGTTTTTGTTCATAGAAGTGAAGATGTATCTGGCTCTTGCTAAGTGATGTGTTCTCGGGGAAAGGGTGGGGTTTCACATGGAAGCTGTTCGTCTGAGCTGTCTTATCGTGGGTGACGTATTCCTGATACAGTACGCCCTACTAGATATGCAGAGAGTGGTAATTTGACTCATGGTTTAGACGGTGAGGATTTTGTTCCAAAATAGAAGAGATATCAGTGCAGGCTCCCATATTGATCGTGGACAGGTCATAGCTCACACTGAAAGGGATGGCTACGTAAACCCATACACTCAATGTGGGATCAGGTGGAGTATAGTAAGGGTTGGCGTTTTGGACTGTGTTCCCGAGCAAAGGAAGTATTGTATAAAAGTGCGAATTAACATTAAGGCGGTCAATACTCAGGACCTCGGGTTATGGTATGTGGGCTTCGACCAGTTAAGTTATAGAGGTGGAGACTGGGTTTGGGGAGTTCTACTTATGGTTGGAGTGGATTCAATATACGGCCAGATCAGTGGCTAAAGAAGAATGTTATGCCTGTGCGAACGCTAAACCCCAGTTAACAACTATCCCTTTTCCACTGAACGGAATTAATTCCCCTAAGGGAATGGCTTGTATGGTAAAGCTGTTCATGAAAGCAGGAATGCCAAATAATGACAGTTGTATTGATTTGCACTATTTATATCCCCAGGAACCAAGTTGGTACAGAGAATATGACCACTGACGAGACCATGTCTGAATTGACAGGCTGGTTGAACTCTAGGGATTTCAACAAAATAAAATGGGCCAGTCCCTGCCGACTGATTGGACTGGTTAGGAATGCATTTTACACTCATACAACACCAAGACATGAAGTTAGCCAAAACGAGAGAGAAGAGATGCTCCATCTGGGTCTTTTAACGACAGAGTATATATTGATAACCTTAGGGTTCCACGAGGTGGGCCGATTGAGTTCAAGGCAAGAAATCAGATACTAGCAGGATTAGAGTCAAGCATTTCCGGGGGTTCTACTCTTACAAGAGCGTGGACTGGATTGATTATAGTTATGATAATCAACAGCGCTTTAGCAGGAATACCAAAGGTGTTATTAAAGGTTTTGTAGAACAGACTGAAGCAACCAGCTGGAAGACCTGACAGAATAGAATTGCATTAGATAAAAGGGGGAAGTGGGCGTGATAATCAGGACCATGTCTTACATCCCGGGGTAACACAGCTCCGGACGAATCAGTGCCCGAAGCCTCAGCTGGTTTGACCACCCTGGCTCACGGGTTGACAGAAAACTCTGGGGTGAATACTTCCCTGACTAATTGGTTTGATAGTACGTTTGGAAAATGGAAAAATGTTATAATCACTGTGTTATGGGCGGCATCCACCATGCATGACTGTTTTAAATTTATGCGGCTGTTGTCTAATTTCCAGGACTCTGGAGAGATCAATGACACTACAGATGGTGCGTTATGGGCCGATTCCAGGTTCTGACCTGTGGAGGACTAAAGGCATGTCTACAGAGGAAGTGGACGAATCCGGATCTGTCATTTGTGGGGAATTTATGTTTGATGAGGCTAGTGTTGAGATGAAGGGGAATTAGATTGTAATTGGTTTCCATGATTAAACTGTGTTTTTTAATGAAGGTCGTGACGAAAATCCGGAAGGAAGAGTTATGATTCTGATGTAGGTTTAAAAACAGTTGGAGTTAAGGTTAGAATTGATTAATGAAATGGAAGAGTTGGATAAACATTTATAATTGATTTGTTGATTATGTGTCTATTCATATGATAATCTGATAAACCTCTATAAAAAGGTTAGTTAAGTTCGTTTATACTTTCATTTTTTATGATTAAATAAAACTAGATGTAGGATTGAATGTATAATATTTGATCAAAGGGAGGATTGTTAGAGGAAATTTTATAGTTTAGATGATTAATTATGTATACATTATTGATTAGAACCATTTATTCTAATACTGTTATGTTATGATTTGAAAAGTATGAGTTTTTGGTTGAGCTGTTACTGAAAATGTAAGCAGAATGAATTAATTGTCTGATGCCTCCTGGGAAATTTAAAGAGGAGGGATAAGATAGTTTTTCAAACAGTTAAGAATGTTTTGGTTGGATTCCATTAGTGGAGAGAAGTATATCTTTTAGACAGGTTGGAATGTAGTTTATGAGGGGAGTAAAACTTCTCTAGGACTGAATACTACCTATTGTAAGGATGGGAGAGGGTGTGAAACTGATGACGTCATTTTATGTTCCCTTTCTTTAAAATGTAATGTTCTTTGTATTTTGGGTCAGTACTCACTTGAATTAAACGCTATTTACCTGGCTTTTAAGACTGGTCTCAATCTACTTAATGCATAATTAATGAACTTACAATTTCATTAATGAATTAGAAATTTAGAATTCCTCTATCACCCCTATATAATGCACAACTTTTTTTTACCAGAGCCCTATCGGGGAATACGGGTGCCATTTGGGATGCACATTGTGTGTGACAAGAGTAACTTTCTGTGAGTGAAGAGGTGTGTGTGCATATGTGAGGACGGCCCTGGCCAACACTGAGAGCAGTTTCACGCTACTGAGAGTGCACTTCACTGCACACTCAACCGTGGTGGTGGTCCTCTTCAGACCTGATTGTTTTTTCTACTGAGACCACCAGAACCAAGCACAAACCTGATTGTCTCAACAGAAAAAAACAGATCTTACCATACAAACTGATACAGACACATGCAGTGACAGACACATACATGTAGGATATATGCACACATGCCAGCATGCACACACATAGAGTGGGGCAAAAAAGTATTTAGTCAGCCACCCACTTAAAAATATGAGAGAGGCCTGTAATTTTCATCATAGGTACACTTCAAATATGACAGACAAAATGAGAAAAAAAATCCAGAAAATCACATTGTAGGATTTTTAATGAATTTACTTGCAAATTATGTTGGAAAATAAGTATTTGGTCACCTACAAACAAGCAAGATTTCTGGCTCTCACAGACCTGTAACTTCATCATTAAGAGGCTCCTCTGTCCTTCACTCGTACCTGTATTAATGGCACCTGTTTGAACTTGTTATCAGTATAAAAGACACCTGTCCACAACCTCACAGAGTCACACTCCAAACTCCACTATGGCCAAGACCAAAGAGCTGTCAAATGACACCAGAAACAGAATTGTAGACCTGCACCAGGCTGGGAAGACTGAATCTGCAATAGGTAAGCAGCTTGGTTTGAAGAATCAACTGTCGGAGCAATTATTAGGAAATGGAAGACATACAAGACCACTGATAATCTCCCTCGATCTGGGGCGTGTGGTCAAAATGATTACAAAAATCCCAGAACCACACGGGGGGGGGACCTAGTGAAGGACCTGCAGAGAGCTGGGACCAAAGTAACAAAGCCTATCATCAGTAACACACTACGCCGCCAGGGACTCAAAGTCTGCAGTGCCAGACATGTCCCCCTGCTTAAGCCAGTACATGTCCAGGCCCGTCTGAAGTTTGCTAGAGAGCATTTGGATGATCCAGAAGAAGATTTGGAGAATGTCATATGGTCAGATGAAACCAAAATATAACTTTTTGGCAAAAACTCAACTCGTCGTGTTTGGAGGACAAAGAATGCCGAGTTGCATCCAAAAAACACCATACCTACTTTGAAGCATGGGGGTGGAAACATCATGCTTTGGGGCTGTTTTTCTGCAAAGGGTCCAGGACGACTGATCCGTGTAAAGGAAAGAATGAATGGGGCCATGTATCGTGAGATTTTGAGTGAAAACCTTCTTCCATCAGCAAGGGCATTGAAGATGAAACGTGGCTGGGTCTTTCAGCATGACAATGTTCCCAAACACACCGCCTGGTCAACAAAGGAGTTGCTTCGTAAGAAGCATTTCAAGGTCCTGGAGTGGCCTAGCCAGTCTCCAGATCTCAACCCCATAGAAAATCTTTGGAGGGAGTTGAAAGTCTGTGTTGCCCAGCAACAGCCCCAAAACATCACTGTTCTGTCATTCCCCAAAAGGGTATATAACAAAGTATTGAGTTAAACTTTTGTTATTGACCAAATACTTATTTTTCACCATAATGTGCAAATAAATTCATAAAAAATCCAACAATGTGATTTTCAGGATTTTTTTTTTCATTTTGTCTGTCATAGTTGAAGTGTACCTATGATGAAAATTACAGGCCTCTCTCATCTTTTTAAGTGGGAGAACTTGCACAATTGGTGGCTGACTATTTGCCCCACTGTAGGATACATGCCCGCACACACACTTGCACAAACTCACACACGCACGCACGCACACAAACACACACACAGGTTTAAATTAGAGTCAGAATGGAGAGAAAGACATGCAGATTTTCACGAACCGTGTCTTTAGAGTGGCCCATTAGGAAGAAATAGGGGGAACTTAGCGTGTCACTTTTCATGCACATGGAGAGGTTGGAAGGTACCATTCCTAAGGGAAGGGGAGAAAAAGCCTATACCAATCATTAGCGTTAAAGCAGGGGTTAAAAATAGACCCTTTCACAACTGTTAGCTCACAAAGTATAGTTTGATATGCAGAAAGCATTGGCAGAAGACTGGGCATGGGTTATACTTGAGAGAAATACAGAGGACAGAAGAATATTGACAAAAGATCAGACATAAAGTAGATGCTGTTTGAATGTCGGGTTATGGAAGCAGATTGAATTAGCTAAAGCTTTTGTTGTATCAGTTAATATGTCTTTACTTTCTATCTCTTTTTGATTTTTATTTTGTTTATACCTTCCGGAAACCTGTCTCACCCACTGTGATACGGAATCGCGATTACTTTTAATTTTATTTTTATGACTCACTCAAGAACCTCCAGATGCTAACCAGCTAACTAGCTACAAGCTATCTAGTCATTGTTAGTTTCTTTTTAAACCTGGATAACACTCACCAGTCCAGCTTCCCTGCCCATCCACCGCTTCCCCCTGGACACTGATCTCTTGGCTACATAGCTGACGCACACTAGACTGTCCATTAATCACGGTACTCCTTTCTGCTTGTTTGTTTTATCTGTCGGCCCAGTTGCCTAGTCAACGCCATTTTACCTGCTGTTTGTTGTGCTAGCTGATTAGCCTCGCCTACTGTTTTTAGCTAGCTTTCCCAATTCAACACCTGTGATTACTGTATGCCTCGCTGTATGTCTCTCTCAAATGTCAATATGCCTTGTATACTGTTGTTCAGGTTAGTTATCATAGCTTTAGTTCACAATGGAGCCCCTAGATCCACTCTGCATACCCCTGTTACCTCCTTTGTCCCACCTCCCACACATGCGGTGACCTCACCCATTACAACCAGCATGTCCAGAGATGCAACCTCTCTCATCATCACCCAGTGCCTGGGCTTACCTCCGCTGTACCCGCACCCCACCATACCCCTGTCTGCGCATTATGCCCTGAATATCTTCTACCATGCCCAGAAACCTGCTCCTCTTATCCTCTGCCCCCAACGCTCTAGGCGACCAGTTTTGATAGCCTTTAGCCGCACCCTCATACTACTCCTTCTCTGTTCCGCGGGTGATGTGGAGGTAAACCCAGGCCCTGTATGTCCCCAGGTACCCTCATTTGTTGACTTCTGTGATCGAAAAAGCCTTGGTTTTATGCATGTCAACATCAGAAGCCTCCTCCCTAAGTTTGTTTTACTCACTGCTTTAGCACACTCTGCTAACCCTGATGTCCTTGCCGTGTCTGAATCCGCAGTCAAACGACCACCCCTCATCACTGTCAAACGCTCCCTAAAACACTTCTGTGAGCAGGCCTTTCTAATCGACCTGGCCCGGGTATCCTGGAAGGACATTGACCTCATCCCGTCAGTTGAGGATGCCTGGTCATTCTTTAAAAGTAACTTCCTCACCATTTTAGATAAGCATGCTCCGTTCAAAAAATGCAGAACCAAGAACAGATACAGCCCTTGGTTCACTCCAGACCTGACTGCCCTCGACCAGCACAAAAACATCCTGTGGCGGACTGCAATAGCATCGAATAGCACCCGTGATATGCAACTGTTCAGGGAAGTCAGGAACCAATACACGCAGTCAGTCAGGAAAGCTAAGGCCAGCTTCTTCAGGCAGAAGTTTGCATCCTGTAGCTCCAACTCCAAAAAGTTCTGGGACACTGTGAAGTCCAAGGAGAACAAGAGCACCTCCTCCCAGCTGCCCACTGCACTGAGGCTAGGTAACACGGTCTCCACCGATAAATGCATGATTATCGAAAATTTCAATAAGCACTTCTCAACGGCTGGCCATGCCTTCCGCTTGGCTACTCCAACCTCGGCCAACAGCTCTGCCCCCCCCGCAGCTCCTCGCCCAAGCCTCTCCAGGTTCTCCTTTACCCAAATCCAGATAGCAGATGTTCTGAAAGAGCTGCAAAACCTGGACCCGTACAAATCAGCTGGGCTTGACAATCTGGACCCTCTATTTCTGAAACTATCTGCCGCCATTGTCGCAACCCCTATTACCAGCCTGTTCAACCTCTCTTTCATATCGTCTGAGATCCCCAAGGATTGGAAATCTGCCGCAGTCATCCCCCTCTTCAAAGGGGGAGACACCCTGGACCCAAACTGTTATAGACCTATATCCATCCTGCCCTGTCTATCTAAGGTCTTCGAAAGCCAAGTCAACAAACAGGTCACTGACCATCTCGAATCCCACCGTACATTCTCCGCTGTGCAATCTGGTTTCCGAGCCGGTCACGGGTGCACCTCAGCTACACTCAAGGTACTAAACGATATCATAACCGCCATCGATAAAAGACAGTACTGTGCAGCCGTCTTCATCGACCTCGCCAAGGCTTTCGACTCTGTCAATCACCATATTCTTATCGGCAGACTCAATAGCCTCGGTTTTTCAGATGACTGCCTTGCCTGGTTCACCAATTACTTTGCAGACAGAGTTCAGTGTGTCAAATCGGAGGGCATGCTGTCCGGTCCTCTGGCAGTCTCTGTGGGGGTGCCACAGGGTTCAATTCTCGGGCCGACTCTTTTCTCTGTATATATCAATGATGTTGCTCTTGCTGCGGGCGATTCCCTGATCCACCTCTACGCAGACGACACCATTCTATATACTTTTGGCCCGTCATTGGACACTGTGCTATCTAATCTCCAAACGAGCTTCAATGCCATACAGCACTCCTTCCGTGGCCTCCAACTGCTCTTAAATGCGAGTAAAACCAAATGCATGCTTTTCAACCGATCGCTGCTTGCACCCGCATGCCCGACTAGCATCACCACCCTGGATGGTTCCGACCTTGAATATGTGGACACCTATAAGTACCTAGGTGTCTGGCTAGACTGCAAACTCTCCTTCCAGACTCACATCAAACATCTCCAATCGAAAATCAAATCAAGAGTCGGCTTTCTATTCCGCAACAAAGCCTCCTTCACTCATGCCGCCAAGCTTACCCTAGTAAAACTGACTATCCTACCGATCCTCGACTTCGGCGATGTCATCTACAAAATGGCTTCCAACACTCTACTCAGCAAACTGGATGCAGTCTATCACAGTGCCATCCGTTTTGTCACTAAAGCACCTTATACCACCCACCACTGCGACTTGTATGCTCTAGTCGGCTGGCCCTCACTACATATTCGTCGCCAGACCCACTGGCTCCAGGTCATCTACAAGTCCATGCTAGGTAAAGCTCCGCCTTATCTCAGTTCACTGGTCACGATGGCAACACCCATCCGCAGCACGCGCTCCAGCAGGTGTATCTCACTGATCATCCCTAAAGCCAACACCTCATTTGGCCGCCTTTCGTTCCAGTACTCTGCTGCCTGTGACTGGAACGAACTGCAAAAATCGCTGAAGTTGGAGACTTTTATCTCCCTCACCAACTTCAAACATCAGCTATCCGAGCAGCTAACCGATCGCTGCAGCTGTACATAGTCTATTGGTAAATAGCCCATCCATTTTCACCTACCTCATCCCCATACTGTTTTTATACTGTTTTTTATTTATTTACTTTTCTGCTCTTTTGCACACCAATATCTCTACCTGTACATGACCATCTGATCATTTATCACTCCAGTGTTAATCTGCAAAATTGTATTAGTCGCCTACTTCCTCATGCCTTTTGCACACATTGTATATAGACTGCCCATTTTTTTCCTACTGTGTTATTGACTTGTTAATTGTTTACTCCATGTGTAACTCTGTGTTGTCTGTTCACACTGCTATGCTTTATTTTGGCCAGGTCGCAGTTGCAAATGAGAACTTGTTCTCAACTAGCCTACCTGGTTAAATAAAGGTGAAATAAAATTAAAATTAAAATTTCAGGTTCCACAGGGCAGCAGCAGTAAGAGCAGGTAGTTGTAAAAAATGTGAGGTATTATCTGCTGTTAATAGCAAACATCACGGTTAGGGCTGTGGAGGTCATACATTTTGTCAGCCAGTAACTGTCTTGCAAATAACTGCTGGTCTCACGGTAATTGACCACTAATTAACATAAACACTTTTAGCATCTCTGGGCTTCCACACATAACCTACAAGCCACTGATGAAGACCGTTTGGAAAATCTACATTTGAAAAAGTTTCACAAATGCATTTAATATAGCCAACACCATCACAGTAAATTATATATTTTAAGCAGGTCTAAAGAAACATGATTTGAAGAAAATGTAGCCTATTTCAGAAGAACAGACTAGCATATTCTGAGTTGTCCTTATCTTAGGCCCTGATCTGGCTATGACATATAGCTGTGGTTTCAGGGCCTAACATTTAGCAGATAAGATTTGCTTATAATTCCCGTAGCATTACTTATATTATTTTATAGTAAGAAGAATAAAACTGAAAATAGCTGGATAAAATAGAAGGGATATATTTTTTAAATGATTTCCGATGGAGTGCGCACATGCGGCTATTCTGTGTTGAGAAGTTAACAAAGTGATAATTTGAAACAGTTTCTCCTATATGCTTAATTCAGAGTTATTTATGCAACTGTATGTCACACTCTGACCATTATTTGCGTTGTTTGTTTCTATGTTTTGTTTGGTCGGGGTGTGTGTGCTCTGCTCTGCTTCTTGTGCAGGCTGCACACACTTCATCTGTCTATCGTTCACAATTTGACAAGCACTTGATAATATTCTCAGCCATCAGACTTTTCTCAATTTAATCTTGTCTTTCCATATACTAAATAATGTGTGAAATTAGTTTTGATTTAGAATGGGCCATTTTCATGCACCTGTTAAAGACCATCTATAATGCACTTAAATAGCGAAGGGAGGACTCTTTTCCCAGGGTTCATTTTCATGCCAGCTAGGTAGGCTACTCCGGTTGTAAAGTGAAGCAATGTGATTAAAATTAGGAAAAGTTGAGAAATAAACATAGTAGGGCTAGCCTACACAAAGCTTATGGGATCCTCCTCTTTGAAATAGAGGCCACCAAAACAGTTTTCTCATGCATTTGCATAGCATAGCCTATTAAAATGTTGCGTAACATGGGCTTAAAGGAACACTTATTCTATGCATCAACCAGCTATGAGGAGCTGGCTCTCCCTGCGCAAGAGCTAATCCTCTTCTACTCAAACTCTGAATGCAGGGCTCTCATGATGTGTTCGATCTGATTTTTGATGGCATTTGCATTGAGGGACAATAGAGCGCTGAGTTCCAGGCCATTAGCGACTGACTGTTACAGTTTTTCTCAATTGCTAAAACACTAAAACCCATTGGCTGAACAAAGTTCTCAGTAGCCTGGACTCATTTAGCTAATTATGCAGTCAGGAGAGAACAAGTATTACACTGCCGATTTTGCAGGTTTTCCTACTTACAAAGCATGTAGAGGTCTGTCATTTTTATCATAGGTACACTTCAACTGTGAGAGACAGTTTTACACTTCATATATTCACTTTGTATGTTGTCTACCTCACTTGCTTTGGCAATGTTAACACGTTTCCCATGCCAATAAAGCCCTTGAATTGAATTGTATTGACAGAATCTAAAACAAAAATCCAGAAAATCACATTGTATGATTTTTGAGTAATCAATTTGCATTTTATTGCATGACATAAGTATTTGATACATCAGAAAAGCAGAACTTGTTATGCAGGTGAATGAGGACCCAAAAGCGACTTGGCGAAAAACAGAGTCTTTATTCCAGCAAAGGAAAAAGGCAATACTCCTAGACAAATCAGAGCAGAAAACAAAACAAAAAAACTAATTCCACTCGTAGTGACGAGGACAGACTGGAGACTCGACCATAAACTGTAGGTTGCCTCGGGAAGGCACCGACCGTAGCAGACTCAGATACCTGCTCACACGCAGCATCTGAGGGAAACAAGACACAGCACGGCGAACAATATACAAGGATCCGACAGGACAGAAACGGAAGACAAGGGGAGAAATAGGGACTCTAATCAGAGGGCAAGATACGGAACAGGTGTGAAAAGATTAGATGATTGATTAGGGGAATAGGAACAGCTGGGAGCAGGAACGGAACGATAGAGAGAAGAGAGAGAGGGAGAGAGAGAGAAAAAAGGGAACGAACCTAAAAAGACCAGCAGGGGGAAAACGAACAGAAGGGAAAGCAAAATGACAAGACAATATAAGACAAAACATGACAGAACTTAATATTTGGTACAGAAACCTTTGTTTGCAATTACAGAGATCATACGTTTCCTGTAGTTCTTGACAAGGTTTGCACACACTGCAGCAGGGATTTTGGCCCACTCCTCCATACAGACCATCTCCAGATCCTTCAGGTTTCGGGCCTGTCGCTGGGCAATACAGACTTTCAGCTCCCTCCAAAGATTTTCTATTGGGTTCAGGTCTGGAGACTGGCTAGGCCACTCCAGGACCTTGAGATGCTTCTTACGGAGCTACTCCTTAGTTGCCCTGGCTGTGTGTTTCAGGTCGTTGTCATGCTGGAAGACCCAGCCACAACCCATCTTCAATGCTCTTACTGAGGGAAGGAGGTTGTTGGCCAAGATCTTGCGATACATGGCCCCATCCATCCTCCCCTCAATACGGTGCAGTCGTCCTGTCCCCTTTGCAGAAAAGCATCCCCAAAGAATGATGTTTCCAACTCCATGCTTCATGTTTGGGATGGTGTTCTTAGGGTTGTACTCATCCTTCTTCTTCCTCCAAACACGGCGAGTGGAGTTTAGACCAAAAAGCTCTATTTTCGTCTCATCAGACCACATTACCTTCTCCCATTCCTCCTCTGGGTCATCCAGATGGTTATTGGCAAACTTCAGATGGGCCTGGACATGCGCTGGCTTGAGCAGGGGGACCTTGCATGCGCTGCAGGATTTTAATCCATGACGGCGTAGTGTGTTACTAATGGTTTTCTTTTCTTGCCTATTGTCCTGGAGCCCATCCCAGCCTTGTGCAGGTCTACAATTGTATCCCTGATGTCCTTACACAGCTCTCTGGTCTTGGCCATTGTGGAGAGGATGGAGTCTGTTTGATTGAGTGTGTGGACAGGCGTCTTTTATACAGGTAACGATTTCAAACAGGTGCAGTTAAAACAGGTAATGAGTGGAGAACAGGAGTGTTTCGTAAAGAAAAACGAACAGGTCTGTGAGAGCCGGAATTCTTACTGGTTGGTAGGTGATTGGATACTTGTGATTTTCTGGATTTCCCGTCTCTCACAGTTGATGTGTACCTATGATAAAAATTACAGACCTCTACATGCTTTGTAGGTAGGAAAACCTGCAAAATTGGCAGTGTATCAAATACTTGTTCTCCCCACTGTAACACCCAGCACCGTCTAAGATTAATTGCCAATGTAAGATATATTTTATTTGAGCAGCAGGTTCAAGAGCAGCAGGGTCAAGAGCTAAATGAGAATCCCATTCCCACCTATGTGATAGTGTGGGACAATGTCAGTTTCCACCGAGCTGCTCAGGTAAGGGAATGGTTTAACATCAATGGGCAGTTTATGAACTTGTACCTCCCTCCATACTCGCCTTTCCTGAATCCGATTGAGGAGTTTTTCTCCTCTTGGAGATGGAAAGTGTATGATAGACAACCCTACACCAGAGTAAATCTGCTGCAAGCCATGGATTTAGCCTGTGGTGATATAGGTGAGGAATCATGTCAGGGCTGGATACGGCACACAAGAGGCTTCTTCCCCCGTTGCCTCAGGAGGGACAATATTGCTTGTGATGTCGATGAAGTGCTCTGGCCTGACCCAGCCCAAAGACAAGAAGAAGCACATTGATCACATGTTTACTCTTTTGATTGTTGTCCCTTTTAGTATTGTATACTGTAGTACAGTGCATTGTAGGCTGTATACTGTACAATGGACAAATTGTATGGCCTTGAACATTGTGCTTTCCATTTATTAACAGTACTGACTGCTCAATAGATTTTGACTGGTTGCAGGTTCATATCAACAACGCACAATAATTACAGTATCACAGAGACAAAGGACAAGTTTGTGAGATGCAGGGTACAGTACTGTAAAAATAGGGGTACAAGGAGGAGGAAGAACAAAAAACTAAATTGCAAAGAGCCAAGCAGAGTTGTAATTTCTGATACAATTAGAGCTACTATGATAGAACATGTTTTCGTTCATCAAAAGACAATGACGGAAAAATCTGAATATTTTTTAAGATTAAAAATGTACTTCTCCCTGAGAATCGTATGTTTTGACCAATGTGTTTTCTATTTTTCGGTGTATCGTTTACTGACTGCTTTAGAGTGTATATAATTTTGATCTCTTTGTTTATGATTTGAGAGCAATGTTTGATTTTGAACACAGGTAAAACTGTTTTGAGGCGAATATTTCATTTTGCGAGAGGAGTCAGAGGTTATGTAAATAGTGGTTGAAGATGAGGTTTTGTGTTTAATGTTTTCAGGAAATGGAGCAAGGTTTCATAAATTGTGTTTTAGCAATTGAGAAAAACTGTAACACATTTGGTAGGCTATTAATGACCATCAGCTGCATCCGAGCACAGTTTTGGAGAAGTCTAGTTACTGTGACTCACCATTCAAGAAAAATTTGACTGCTGTCATGACTCGTGACTGTGCCGTAACAGCCCTAATCATGGTTGTAACATTTGCAGTGATGTGTGAGTGAGTGAGTGAGTGAGTGAGAGAGAGAGAGAGAGAGAGAGAGAGAGAGAGAGAGAGAGAGAGAGAGAGAGAGAGAGAGAGAGAGAGAGAGAGAGGAAGAGAGAGAGAGAGAGAGAGAGAGAGAGAGAGAGAGAGAGAGAGAGAGAGAGAGAGAGAGAGAGAGAGAGAGAGAGAGAGAGAGAGAGAGAGAACAATAATTAAATTAAATAACGAGAGCAAAAAACAGACAGTCACCCAGAAACAAAAAGATGAAAAATGTAATTAAAGAGAGAGATAAATTGATAGAGCAAGAGAAGGAAAGCGCGAGAAAGAGAAATAAATATGGGAGGTGTGTTTGTTGGATACCCACCATACTCAGGCACCTGTCCTGTGCCTCTCTTCAGCAGCAGTCTCACCCACCTCCCCCCTGCCTTGATCAGCTCGATGGCCCGGGCGTGAGTCATGTCTCGGGTACTATCCCCATTTATCTCAATGATTTGATCCCCCACCTGAGAGAGAGAGCGAGAGATAGAGGGGAGAGGCAGTGAGATAGATTGAGAGAGACAGAGAGAGAGAGAGGGGGAGAGTGGGGGAGAGATAGAAATAGAGAGAGGGAGAGTTAGAGAGGAGAGAAAAAGTGATTAAAAAGAGAAAGTAAGGATGGGACAGGATGAGCATAGAGAGGTCATACTGTATGAAGTACTGCATCACTATTGAGATGGAAAATAATGTGGCTGCATTGCAGACAGGACAAGAAGTGATGTCACTTACCCTCATTCTGCCATTGCGGATGGCCGGCCCATCCTCGGCGAGCCGCAGCACAAACAGATCCATCTTGTACTCCCGCCCCCCACGGATACTGAAGCCAAAACCCTTCACACTCTTCTCCAGCTCTACCGTGAAGTAGTCAAAGTCCTGTGCACAACACACAACCAATAACCAACATTCATTAAAGCCAATACATAGCCAACCAATAACCTGTCTGTAGTCTGGGATGTGTAGTTTTACTTGTCTGTAATATGGGATTCTGGGGTGTGTTGTCTTACCTGTGGTGTGTAGTAGGGGATACTCGGATCGGCACTGGTCTGAAGTCTGGGGTGAATCCCTAAATGCAACTGTCCACTTTTGTCTGTTAAAGGGGATTCTGGGATTTATAGTCTTAACATTGATGTGTAGTAGTCTTATCTGTGGTCTGAAGTATGGGGGAACTGTGCCAGTGGAAGCTGTGCAGTTTTTGTGTGTTGTTTGTACTATGGAATTCTGTGCTAATTCTGGGCTATGGTATGGTGTGTACTGTAGTAGGGAAGTCTGGGATATTCAGTCTTACCTGTGGTCGGAAGTCTGGGGGAAACTGTGCAGCGAGTGATGTCGAGTGCTGTCTGTAGTCGATGAGGGGAGGAGGGTGCCGGTAGTCCAGTGTGGGCGGGTGCCGGTAATCAGTCACTGGAGGGTGCCGGTAGTCGACGGGGGGCTGCCGGTAGTCGGTGAACGGAGGCTGGCAGATGTCTGGTTTCACATCCTGCCTGGCTTTCACCTCTGACCTGTGGACAACAGACAGAGGGTTGAGTGTTTATGTCCCAAATGGCACCGTACTCCCTTTGTAGTGCACACACAAACACACACAAAAACCCTTCAAACTTTAATCCTCTATCTAACCCTGGGAGTTAGAGCCAGAAACTGTGGGACTCTAGCTCTTTCAATTAGGCACCCTTCCCTTGGCCTTAGTTTCCACATTACTAAAGACCTATCATGGTCCAAACACATCAATACAGTCGTGAAGAGGGCACGACAACGTTTCTTCGCCCAGGAGGCTGAGAAGATTTGGCATGGGCACTCAGATCCTCAAAAGGTTCTACAGCTGCACCATTGAGACCATCATGACTGGCTGCATCACTGCTTAGTATGGCAACTGCTTGGCATCTGACCGTATGGACCTACAGAGGGTGGTGCGTACGGCCCAGTACTTCACTGGGCCCGAACTCCCTGCCATCCAGGACCTTAATACCAGACCATGTCAGAGGAATGCCCTAAAAATGGTGAAAGACTCCAGTCCCCCCAAGTCAGAGACTGTTCTCTCTGCTACCGCATGGCAAGCGATACCGGAACACAATCTGAGATCAAAAGGCTCCTGAACAGCTTCTACCTAAGACTGGCTACCTGGACTATTTGCATTGATCCCCTTTTTTTGCACTTGCAATGGCTCAATGCGTACTCACTGGAATCTACCCACACACTCACACATACTACATTGACACTCCAACACAAACAAACACACAAACATACGCTAACACAAAACACACACGCATATTGACGCCACACACACATGCACGCACGCACGCATGCACACACACACACACACACACACATATATATATAGACACACTTTAACATACATTGCTCGTACTCTGTTAATTGTCCTGATTGTCTAGTCACTTTTTACCCCTAACTACATGTATATATTACCTCAATGACCTCCTACCCCTGCACATTGACTCGGTACTGGTACTCCTCGTATATAGCCTTGTTATTGTTATTTTATTGTATTACAATTTCCTATTTTTATTTAGCACATTTTCTTTACTTTTTAACTCTGCATTGTTGGGAAAGGGCTCATAAGTAAGCAATTCATGATGAAAGTCTGCACCTGTTATATTTGGCGCAAATACAATTTGATTTAGCATGCCACTGCTAGCTGCTATTGTCTATACAGCCATACTGTGTACTATGCTAGCCCCACTAGCCAATGCTAGTAGCTCTACTGTGTAGTAACCCATTGACTTTGGCCTACTAGCCTAGCATGCTAACTGTTAATGCTAGTCGGCCTGGTTCCTATTTTGTGTTAGGTTAGCCTAGCCCCTGTACATAGCCCCTGTTAGCCCTTTGTTAATATCTTATCGCTGTATATATGCCATTACCCTCTTTGTGGGCTATACTCTGCCTTGTCTCAGGATGGTAAGTTGATGGTTGAAGATATCCCTCTAGTGGTGTGGGGGCTGTGCTTTGGCAAAGTGGGTGGGGTTATATCCTTCCTGTTTGGCCCTGTCCGGGGGTGTCCTCGGATGGGGCCACAGTGTCTCCTGAACCCTCCTGTCTCAGCCTCCAGTATTTATGCTGCAGTAGTTTATGTGTCGGGGGGCTAGGGTCAGTTTGTTATATCTGGAGTACTTCTCCTGTCCTATTCGGTGTCCTGTGTGAATCTAAGTGTGCGTTCTCTAATTCTCTCCGTCTCTCTTTCTTTCTCTCTCTCGGAGGACCTGAGCCCTAGGACCATGCCCCAGGACTATCTGACATGATGACTCCTTGCTGTCCCCAGTCCACCTGGCCATGCTGCTGCTCCAGTTTCAACTGGCCTGGGCCCTAGGACCATGTCCCAGGACTACCTGACATGATGACTCCTTGCTGTCCCCAGTCCACCTGACTGTGCTGCTGCTCCAGTTTCAAATGTTCTGCCTTATTATTATTCGACCATGCTGGTCAATTATGAACATTTGAACATCTTGGCCATGTTCTGTTATAATCTCCACCCGGCACAGCCAGAAGAGGACTGGCCACCCCACATATGCTCTCTCTAATTCTCTCTTTCTTTCTCTCTCTCGGAGGACCTGAGCCCTAGGACCGTGCCCCAGGACTACCTGACATGATGACTCCTTGCTGTCCCCAGTCCACCTGACTGTGCTGCTGCTCCAGTTTCAACTGTTCTGCCCTATTATTATTCGACCATGCTGGTCATTTATGAACATTTGAACATCTTGGCCATGTCCTGTTATAATCTCTACCCGGCACAGCCAGAAGAGGACTGGCCACCCCACATAGCCTGGTTCCTCTCTAGGTTTCTTCCTAGGTTTTGGCCTTTCTAGGGAGTTTTTCCTAGCCACCGTGCTTTTACACCTGCATTGCTTGCTGTTTGGGGTTTTAGGCTGGGTTTCTGTACAGCACTTTGAAATATCAGCTGATGTACGAAGGGCTATATAAATAAATTTGATTTGATTTGATTTGATATTGCTGCCTATGTTGCTACCATAGCATTACTATTCCTATAGCCTTACTGCTATCCAGGAACTCTACACAAGGCGGTGTCAAAGACCCCAGCCACCCCAGTTATAGACTGTTCTCTCTACTACCGCATGGCAAGCGGTACCGGAGTGCCAAGTCTAGGCCAAAAAGGCTTCTCAACAGTTTTACCCCCAAGCCATAAGATTCCTGAACAGGTAATTAAATGGCTACCTGGACTATTTGCATTGTGTGCCCCCCCAACCCCTCTTTTACACTGATGCTACTCTCTGTTTATCATATATGCATAGTCACTTTAACTATACATTCATGTACATACTACCTAAATTGGCCCGACCAACCAGCGCTCCCGCACATTGGCTACCCGGGCTATCTGCATTGTGTCCCGCCACCCACTCTCTTCATTATATATGCATAGTCAAATTAACCATATCTACATGCACATACATACCTCAATGAGCCTGACTAACCGGTGTCTGTATAACGCCTCGCTACTGTTATTTTCAACTGTTTTTACTGTTGTTTTATTTCTTTACTTACCTATTGTTCACCTAATACATTTTTTGCACTATTGGTTCGAGCTTGTAAGTAAGCATTTCACTTTAAGGTCTACATCTGTTTTATTCGGCGCACGTAACAAATACACTTTGATTTGATATAACATATTGTAATACACTGTGTATTTCTGTCTCGGTTTAAGAAACCACTTATACTATTCATATTCAATCTCCTTCTTGTACTGCCTTCTCTGTCCGGTGTGGTGTGGCAATAAATGTATGAGCTGTGTAAGTCGCTCTGGATAAGAGCGTCTGCTAAATGACTTAAATGTAATATTAAATGTCTGTGCATCTGTCTCCTGCTGGTCATTTCCGTCCTGTACCTATACTAAACCGGCACCTCTGTCAGAGACCATCACCAGTTGGTGGCACTCTTTTTCACACACACTCACCATTGCCAAGGCCAGCAGCAAGAACCGGATAACTTTCCTTCCTTAAACAGTCCTGTTTTACTCAGTCATCACACACACACACACACACACACACACACACACACACACACACACACACACACACACACACACACACACACACACACACACACACACACACACACACACACACACACACACACACACACACACACACACACACACACACACACACACACACACACACACACACACACACACACACACTGTAAATGTATACAAACATCCACAATGCCGCCCACCCCACACACATGTACACACACAACCAAAATCCACCCTCACCCAATCCGTCATGCACACACACACAAAACACCATGTCCAAAGTGCATCCAGAGAAGCATCCTAATAACTGTATTTGTAACTTCTGACAATAATGACTCTCATTGACAGATAGGGTCAAGCATTCCTCTCTCTCTACATACCTTCCATCGTGGAGGTAGATTGGGGGAGGGTGACTGGGCGGCTGGGCGACCGGGCTCTGCTGGGCCCCTGGCGGGTTGGGCTGGGCGGCTGCTCCTGGGGCCGGCTGGGTGTCTACTGCTAGTACTTGGCCTGGCTGGGCTGTTGGTGGTGCTGGGCCTGCCTGGGAGGCTTCTTGGCTGGGCTCGGTGGCTACAGGGCTGGGCTGTGCCTGGGGGCTGTGTTTCTGGGTCATGGGGCTCTGCTTCTCTGAGCTGGGCCCTGAGTTGGGATCTGAGATGGAGAAATTGAGTTTTCATGGTAACAACAGATATGCTTCGTAGTAGTAATGGAGAGGTTTCATAGCAACAATTGACACAAAACAACACTGTGTGCCCTGAGACAGTGGGAACAGGAGAAATCTAATTGAAAACGAATTGAAAAATTAACATGATGTAATAAGAAAAGGAAATGTAAGAAATGTCACTTTAGTCCCCAAAGATGTAGGCGCTGTTATCTCTCTCTTGCCATTCTTATATATTTATATCTCTCACTTTTCCTCTCTTTTTATTTTCCCTTTCCATCGACCCCTAACAGACATTATAAACTGGGTGGTTAGAGCCCTGAATGCTGATTGGCTGACAGCCATGGTATGACAAAACATTTATTTTTACTGCTCTAATTATGTTGGTAACCATTTTATTATGGCAATAAGGCACCTCGTGGGTTTGAGGTATATGGCCAATATACCACGTCTATGGGCTGTGTCCAGGCACTCCGTGGTGTGTTGTGCATAAGAACAACCCTTAGTCGTGGTATATTGGCCATATACCACACCTACTCGTACCTTATTGCTTAATTATTCATCCAGGTATGTCTCGTCAAGAGATTCTTTTTCACTTTGAAGCTAATCATAACTTTCACAACTGGGTCATTCTATGAAAACGGTTGGTTTTTGAACAGCCAACTTTTACAAATGTTGCTTTTTTTTAAATCAAAACTTATAGTCAGATAATAGTTAACCCCTTAACATTATAAATCAGTATAAATGACAGCATAACATATTTTGTAGATTTTTACTACATTACGGAAAAAAATACTTGTGCTGCCTTTTTGCCACTGGTTACCTATATTTTAGATGACAATTCAGACTTTCTAGAATGTAATTTCCGTATTTAATTTGCATATATAATCAAAGGGAGAAAAGGTTAATGATAATACTAAGAAATTGTCCATACAATTTATTATTACTAGTAATATTTTTGGGGGTTGTTTTTAAAATATTTACCCATTTTTCTTCCCAATTTCATGGTATCCAATTGTTTAGTAGCTACTATCTTGTCTCATCGCTACACCTCCCGCACGGGCTCGGGAGAGACGAAGGTTGAAAGTCATGTGTCCTCCGATACACAACCCAACCAAGCTGCATTGCTTCTTAACACAGGGCGCATCCAACCCGGAAGCCAGCCGCACCAATGTGTCAGAAGAAACACAGTGCACCTGGCAACCTTGGTTATGGACAAGATATGACAGAAATCAATGCTTTGGTTTTGTGCCACAAATGCAAAAACATAATTAGCATTTGAAACAGTGGCCAGGTAAACTGTCATACCTGTCATACCTTGTCCATAGACTGCTTACACGGTAAGGAAACCAATATGTAATTTCGTAACTATCCCTTTATTAAGTAGGCCTATACAATATTTGTCACATGGCACAAGAATATATATATATACTGTTTTAACAAGCTATGTAGTTTTGTGGCTAGGCGTGAGCTGCGTGACAGAGTAGGACATTATTTGTAATAAAAAATATTGCTAATAAATTGATATAATTGTATTTCTTATGTTTGTCATTGGTTTCACATTGTGTCACTGGTGTTACATTGCATCACTGGTATTACTGTATGGCATATTGGTGTTCTGGCATTCAGAGTTGCCCAATTTAATTTAATATGTTTTTTGAATATACCTAACTGTTGCTACATTCATTAGTAAACATTTTACATGGTTAGGAAACAAATATGTCATTTTATAATCTCCCTTTAAGTAACTCTGTAGATACAGAGTACATACGTCTTCCTACAGACACATTGTCTTAATTCTGACCTTGCAGTACTGGGTTCAATGTCTGGAGTGGATGGGTGGGTCAACACTGTCATTCCTGCTCTCAATCTCTCTGTGTTTCGCCTGTCTGACCCGCCATTTCCTACGCTCTTGTCTTTTTTCTCTTTATCTGAGATCCTTCACTCTATTTCTTTTTTTGACTCTCTAAATCCTTTAAGTAAGTCTGGTGTTTTTGTTTAAGGTAGACTGCTCTGCGGTGTGGGTCAGCATCCCTGCGCTGTCTGTAGAATATTTGCAATTAACCTTTAAACAAGGAAGAATTTGGCAAGGATGTTGTATTTTTTCAAAGTGGTCGTTTTTTATACATTTTAACACCAGTGACATGAAATTGAGGTACAGCTATTACTTGTAAGTAGTCCACTAAAAAATATAATATTTTCCTTTGTATTATGACACTTAAAGAGGGAGAAAAATATATTTTAAAACTCAAAATCTGTCACTAAACCATGACTCCTGACCTGAGGGACAAGCCAATTTCATGGTATTGACTGTGCTCTACAATATATATAAAACATGTTTCGCAATATAACTGTCTTACATATGTTTATTAATAATAAAACATTTCAATTGATAAAATTGTGTCATTATCTCACACTTTTAAGTGGTTTCCTTGTGAATAAGGCCAGGACAGGCCACCATTTTGGTAGATTGACCCAAATAACTCTTAGCACAAAAATGTCAAAGCATAATCAAAAGGGCACGTTTCAAAACTCTAGGCATTAACAACTCACTTGTAAACTGAACAACATCACCTGGTATTAACCAGGTATTACCATCTCCTATTCCACTCCTTGTGGTCACCCACAAGTGGTGAAACACGACTCCAACACCATCATTAAGTTTGCTGACGACACAACAGTGGTAGGCCTGGTCCCCAAAAACAATGAGACAGCCTATAGGGAGGAGGTCAGAGACCTGGCAGTGTGGTGCGAGGACAACAACGTCTCCCTCAATGTGAGCAAGACAAAGAAGCTGATCTCCTGTCTCAGCCTCCAGTATTTATGCTGCAGTAGTTTATGTGTCGGGGGGCTAGGGTCAGTTTGTTTATCTGGAGTACTTCTCCTGTCCTATTCGGTGTCCTGTGTAAATCTAAGTGTGCGTTCTCTAATTCTCTCCTTCTCTCCTTCTTTCTCTCTCTCGGAGGACCTGAGCCCTAGAACCATGCCCCAGGACTACCTGACATGATGACTCCTTGCTGTCCCCAGTCCACCTGGCCATGCTGCTGCTCCAGTTTCAACTGGCCTGGGCCCTAGGACCATGTCCCAGGACTACCTGACATGAGGACTCCTTGCTGTCCCCAGTCCACCTGGCCATGCTCCTGCTCCAGTTTCAACTGTTCTGCCTTACTATTATTCAACCATGCTGGTCATTTATGAACATTTGAACATCTTGGCCACGTTCTGTTATAATCTCCACCCGGCACAGCCAGAAGAGGACTGGCCACCCCACATATGCTCTCTCTAATTCTCTCTTTCTTTCTCTCTCTCGGAGGACCTGAGCCCTAGGACCGTGCCCCAGGACTACCTGACATGATGGCTCCTTGCTGTCCCCAGTCCACCTGACTGTGCTGCTGCTCCAGTTTCAACTGTTCTGCCTTATTATTATTTGACCATGCTGGTCATTTATGAACATTTGAACATCTTGGTCATTTTCTGTTATAATCTCTACCCGGCACAGCCAGAAGAGGACTGGCCACCCCACATAGCCCGGTTCCTCTCTAGGTTTCTTCCTAGGTTTTGGCCTTTCTAGGGAGTTTTTCCTAGCCACCGTGCTTTTACACCTGCATTGTTTGCTGTTTGGGGTTTTAGGCTGGGTTTCTGTACAGCACTTTGAGATATCAGCTGATGTACGAAGGGCTATATAAATAAATTTGATTTGATTTGATTTGATTTGATCGTGGACTACAGGAAAAGGCAGGCCCGAACAGGCCCCCATTAACATCGACAGGGCTGTAGTAGAGCGGGTCGAGAGTTTCAAGTTCCTTGGTGTCCACATCACCAACGAACCATCATGGTCCAGACACACCAAGAAAGCCATGAAGAGGGCACAACAACACATTTTCCCCCTCAGGAGACTATAAAGATTTGGCATGGGTCCCCAGATCCTCAAAAAGTTATGCAGCTGCACCATCGAGAGCATCTTGACCAGTTGCATCATCGTCTGGTATGGCAACTCCTCGGCATCTGACCGTAAGGCGCTACAGAGGGTAGTGCATATGGCCCAGTACATAACTGGGGCCAAGCTTCCTGCCTTCCAGGACCTATATAATAGGCAGGTCAGAGGAAGCCCCATAAATTGTCAGAGACTCCAAATCACCCTAGTCATAGACTGTTTTCTCTGCTACCGCACGGCAAGCGGTACCGGAGCGCCAAGTCTAGGACCAAAGACTTCTTAACAGCTTCTACCCCCAATCCATAAGAACAATTAATCAAATGGCCACCGGACTATTTACATTGACCCCCCCCTCCCAATTGTGTTGTACACTGCTGCTACTCACTGTTTATTATCTATGTATAGTCACTTCACCCCTACCTACATGTACAAGTTACCTCGACTAAACCGTACATTGACTCGGTACTGGTACCCTCTGTATATAGCCTCATTATTGTTATTGTTTAATGTGTTACTTTTTATTATTTTTTACTTTAGTTTTTTACTTTAGTTTAATTGGTAAATATTTTCTTTGCTCTTCTTGAACTGCACTGTTGGTTAAGCGTTTGTCAGCCATAATGGATTTTGCGGCTGGTGGGATGCACAAAAACTGCCGAAGCTCCTCTGCAATTCCACCAGCCGTTATCACCAGCAGCTCTATACTGAGAAACATCTCGGCTCCCGGGGTAGAAACCTTGAGCTATCCTGGGTCTTGGGTACAGCACATTACTAGGCTGTGTCCTACTGTTTTACGCTGAGAAGGATTTTAAAGAACTGATTGGAACTCTGAAAGACTCCAACAAGCATCCAATTATTTCAGGACCAGTGCTATCACTGAGTCGTGGCAGTGAAATATTCAGTAGGTTGCTGGCGCTACACGACTGTCTAGGAGTCTGTAGTTCTGTTGGAGTTACTTTTGTGGATTACTTTGACACCTTTTGGAAACAGAAAATGCTCTACAGAGGAGATGGGGTCCATCCAAATCATCTTGGTTCCTGGACCCTGTCCCCGCATTTCTCAAGGCAACTTTTCAACATCCTGTGTTCCGCACAGGTAATCCCAACCATAAATTAATAGCATTATCATCATACTGCAGTTAACCCACGTTAATCCACGTCCTCACTCAAAGGAAATTCACAATGGTACAGTTCTGGACAATCTTGTATTTATACAAATTCAAGCTAGCCAAATGGTATTTTCAAATAGGGGGTTACCAACTGGCATAGTATGCTTGAATTAGAGATTCTGGTTATATCTGAAGCGTGCTAAATAAGACTGTGCTGGATACTGATGTGTCTCTGACTGGTTAAAATGATTTAAGATCTGACAGAGTTGGCAGAAGTGGTGGTGTCACCATATTTATAAACAACTTAAATGTTTCTGTATCTGTCAAAAACATCTAACACATTGTGATTTCTACAGCGCCATTGGCTGGTCATCATTGACCTTGCATAGGCTTAAACACTGGTATTGTCACACCTGCTCTCACTCTTCCTATCTGGCGCTCGAGGGCGACAGACTGCCTATCATTACGCACACCTGTCACCATTGTTACACACACCTGTGCTTCATTGGACCCACCTGGACTCCATCACTATGTTGATTGCCCCTCCTATATCTGTTTATTTGGTTAGATCCCTGTGTCAGCATTCATTTCATAGTGTGTTCCTGTCCAGACACTGTCCTGTCCTGTTCCATGTCTATGGTTAATTAAATGTTCTCTCCCTGTACCTGCTTCTCGTCCCTGGTGTAGATCCTCACAGAATGCTGACACCCCTAAAATAAACATTTGGGAGTTTCGGTTGGTGACGTCGGGTCTGGGTGCTATCGCAGAGGGAACCGGGGGTGCTTCAGCTAGCTCATCAGGCTTACAACCCTTAGCTGGCTTGAGAGGTCATCTTGCCTCGGTGGGCTCGGCAGGGACCCACACCCACGTCATGCTTCAGCCGGCCATCATGCTCCCACGCCTCAGCCGGATCGTTAGGCTCCCACACGGCTCACCAGGCTCCAACGCCTCTGCCGGTTCATCAGGCCTCTACACCCCCAGACGGCTTGTCCGGCGCCCATGCCTCGGTGGGATGGTGGGTGGCGCCCTTAGTGGGGTACTGTCACGCCTGCTCCCGCTCTCCCTCTCTGGCGCCAGACTGCCTATCATTAGGCACACCTGTCACCATCGTTACATGCACCTGCGCTCCATTGGACAAACCTGGACTCCATCACTATGTTGATTGCCCCTCCTATATTCTGTCCAGATGCTGCCTTGTCCTGTTCCATGACCGTGGTTAATTAAATGTTCACTCCCCAGCTGTTTTTGAGTGAAATTCATGTGTGTTCGTGTGTCCATAGTTTTGTTCAATGATGTGTTAGTGTATGTAATTTGTTTTGTCTGAAACTTTGTTCCCCCTGCTGCTGTTGGACCAGGTCTCTCTTGAAAAAGAGAGAGTAAAAGAGAGTAAAAATCTGTATAAATACAAAAAATACATCTGTCTCTAAGCAATTTGAATGTCTAGTCCTAATTGTGGGCTTGGTAATAATGCCCCATTTACGCTAGTGGGAATTTATCACCCTCTCTCTGCCTCAACATGTGCTCTTAGCCAATGGTCTGACTTGCTATCTATCTAACTATGCTAAATCTGAATTAGGAATTTTGGGTGATCTTAATCTGGATTGGTTGACTACTATCTCTGACTGGAGTGCTTTTAGTTTGTATGCCCCCAGCTCATGAAACAGCCTTCAGGCCACCTTGAAATTAGACTCGCTGGTCTCCATTGGAAAGTTTAGATGGAGTTTAAGGGAGGTCATATGTGAGAGTTGTGTTTGTTTTGATTCATCTTGATAAATGTATTTATTGTATTGATATGATTTATTGTATGTTCATGTTTACAGGGATCCCTTGCAAATGAAACCCAGGTCTCAATGGTGACCAAACCTTTATAAAAAAACAAAAAATAAACAAAGACTGTAAAAACGGGACACAATACATCTTTGCTTTGCACTCAGCATTAAGGAGTTAGATTCGGTGTAAGGCCCTGTAATTGAAAAAAAAACAGCAACAGTCTATGGAGCATCTAGAGACCCCACAATTCTCTTTTTCTTTCACACTGTATCTCTCATACTCTCTCACTCAATTCAATTCAATTCAATTCAATTCAAGGGCTTTATTGGCATGGGAAACATGTGTTAACATTGCCAAAGGAAGTGAGGTAGACAACATACAAAGTGAATATATAAAGTGAAAAACAACAAAAATTTACAGTAAACATTACACATACAGAAGTTTCAAAACAGTAAAGACATTACCAATGTCATATTATATGTACAGTGTTTTAACAATGTACAAATGGTTAAAGGACACAAGATAAAATAAATAAGCATAAATATGGGTTGTATTTACAATGGTGTTTGTTCTTCACTGGTTGCCCTTTTCTCGTGGCAACAGGTCACAAATCTTGCTGCTGTGATGGCACACTGTGGAATTTCACCCAGTAGATATGGGAGTTTTTCAAAATTGGATTTGTTTTCGAATTCTTTGTGGATCTGTGTAATCTGAGGGAAATATGTCTCTCTAATATGGTCATACATTGGGCAGGAGGTTAGGAAGTGCAGCTCAGTTTCCACCTTATTTTGTGGGCAGTGAGCACATAGCCTGTCTTCTCTTAAGAGCCATGTCTGCCTACGGCGGGCCTTTCTCAATAACAAGGCTATGCTCACTGAGTCTGTACATAGTCAAAGCTTTCCTTAATTTTGGGTCAGTCACAGTGGTCAGGTATTCTGCCGCTGTGTACTCTCTGTGTAGGGCCAAATAGCATTCTAGTTTGCTCTGTTTTTTTGTTAATTCTTTCCAATGTGTTAAGTAATTATCTTTTTGTTTTCTCATGATTTGGTTGGGTCTAATTGTGCTGTTGTCCTGGGGCTCTGTAGGGTGTGTTTGTGTTTGTGAACAGAGCCCCAGGACCAGCTTGCTTAGGGGACTCTTCTCCAGGTTCATCTCTCTGTAGGTGATGGCTTTGTTATGGAAGGTTTGTGAATCGCTTCCTTTTAGGTGGTTATAGAATTTAACGGCTCTTTTCTGGATTTTGATAATTAGTGGGTATCGGCCTAATTCTGGTCTGCATGCATTATTTGGTGTTCTACCTTGTACACACGGAGGATATATTTTGCAGAATTCTGCGTGCAGAGTCTCAATTTGGTGTTTGTCCCATTTTGTGAAGTCTTGGTTGGTGAGCGGACCCCAGACCTCACAACCATAAAGGGCAATGTGTTCTATTACTGATTCAAGTATTTTTAGCCAAATCCTAATTGGTATGTTGAAATTTATGTTTCTTTTGATGGCATAGAATGCCCTTCTTGCCTTGTCTCTCAGATCGTTCACAGCTTTGTGGAAGTTACCTGTGGCGCTGATGTTTAGGCCAAGGTATGTATAGTTTTTTGTGTGCTCTAGGGCAACAGTGTCTAGATGGAATTTGTATTTGTGGTCCTGGTGACTGGACCTTTTTTGGAACACCATTATTTTGGTCTTACTGAGATTTACTGTCAGGGCCCAGGTCTGACAGAATCTGTGCATAAGATCTAGGTGCTGCTGTAGGCCCTCCTTGGTTGGTGACAGAAGCACCAGATCATCAGCAAACAGCAGACATTTGACTTCGGATTCTAGCAGGGGGAGGCCGGGTGCTGCAGACTTTTCTAGTGCCCGCGCCAATTTGTTGATATATATGTTGAAGAGGGTGGGGCTTAAGCTGCATCCCTGTCTAACCCCACGACCCTGTGTGAAGAAATGTGTGTGTTTTTTGCCAATTGTAATCGCACACTTGTTGTTTGTGTACATGGATTTTATAATGTCGTATGTTTTACCCCCAACACCACTTTCCATCAATTTGTATAGCAGACCCTCATGCCAGATTGAGTCGAAGGCTTTTTTGAAATCAACAAAGCATGAGAAGACTTTGCCTTTGTTTTGGTTTGTTTGGTTGTCAATTAGGGTGTGCAGGGTGAATACATGGTCTGTTGTACGGTCATTTGGTAAAAAGCCAATTTGACATTTGCTCAGTACATTGTTTTCTTTGAGGAAATGTACGAGTCTGCTGTTAATAATAATGCAGAGGATTTTCCCAAGGTTACTGTTGACACATATTCCACGGTAGTTATTGGGGTCAAATTTGTCTCCACTTTTGTGGATTGGGGTGATCAGTCCTTGGTTCCAAATATTGGGGAAGATGCCAGAGCTAAGTATGATGTTAAAGAGTTTTAGTATAGCCAATTGGAATTTGTTGTCTGTATATTTGATCATTTCATTGAGGATACCATCAACACCACAGGCCTTTTTGGGTTGGAGGGTTTTTATTTTGTCCTGTAACTCATTCAATGTAATTGGAGAATCCAGTGGGTTCTGGTACTCTTTAATAGTTGATTCTAAGATCTGTATTTGATCATGTATATGTTTTTGCTCTTTATTCTTTGTTATAGAGCCAAAAAGATTGGAGGAGTGGTTTACCCATACATCTCCATTTTGGATAGATAATTCTTCGTGTTGTTGTTTGTTTAGTGTTTTGCAATTTTCCCAGATGTGGTTAGAGTCTATGGATTCTTCAATTGCATTGAGCTGATTTCTGACATGCTGTTCCTTCTTTTTCCGTAGTGTATTTCTGTATTGTTTTACTGATTCACCGTAGTGAAGGCGTAGACTCAGGTTTTCCGGGTCTCTATGTTTTTGGTTGGACAGGTTTCTCAATTTCTTTCTTAGATTTTTGCATTCTTCATCAAACCATTTGTCATTATTGTTAATTTTCTTCGGTTTTCTATTTGAGATTTTTAGATTTGATAGGGAAGCTGAGAGGTCAAATATACTGTTAAGATTTTCTACTGCCAAGTTTACACATTCACTATTACAGTGGAGCATTTTACCCAGGAAATTGTCTAAAAGGGATTGAATTTGTTGTTGCCTAATTGTTTTTTGGTAGGTTTCCAAACTGCATTCCTTCCATCTATAGCATTTCTTAATGTTACTCAGTTCCTTTGGCTTTGATGCCTCATGATTGAGTATTGCTCTGTTTAAGTAGACTGTGATTTTGCTGTGGTCTGATAGGGGTGTCAGTGGGCTGACTGTGAACGCTCTGAGAGACTCTGGGTCGAGGTCGGTGATAAAGTAGTCTACACTACTACTGCCAAGAGATGAGCTATAGGTGTACCTACCATAGGAGTCCCCTCAAAGCCTACCGTTGACTATGTACATACCCAGCGTGCGACAGAGCTGCAGAAGTTGTGACCTGTTTTTGTTGGTTATGTTGTAATAGTTGTGCTTAGGGGGGCATATATGGGAGGGAATGCTGTCACCTCCAGGCAGGTGTTTGTCCCCCTGTGTGCTGAGGGTGTCAGGTTCTTGTCCGGTTCTGGCATTTAGGTCGCCACAGACTAGTACATTTCCCTAGGCCTGGAAATGATTGATTTCCCCCTCCAGGATGGAGAAGCTGTCTTCATTAAAAATATGGGGATTATAGTGGGGGGATATAGGTAGCACACAGGAGGACATTTTTCTCTGTTAGGATCATTTCCTTTTGAATTTCTAGCCAAATGTAGAATGTTCCTGTTTTGATTAATTTAATGGAGTGAGTTAGGTCTGCTCTATACCAAATTAGCATACCCCCTGAGTCCCTTCCCTGTTTCACACCTGGTAGTTTGGTGGATGGGACTACCAGCTCTCTGTAACCTAGAGGGCAACCAGTGGGTCCGTCTCCTCTATACCAGGTTTCTTGCAGGATGACAATGTCTGTATTACCGATTTCTTTGGTGAAGTCCGGGTTTCTGCTCTTTAGGCCAAAGGCAGATGACCTCAGGCCTTGCATATTCCAGGATAATATAGTGAAGGCTTTTTGTTCCATAGAGTGTCCAATGTTGTTGGTCGTGGTTTGGCCTCAGGCCAGTAAGTGTGAGCAGAGCCTGCTGAGCATCTGGTACATGCCATTGGCTTGGGCGAGTGTGAGAGTGAGGGTTGGGACTGTTTGCCCGCTCACTACCTGGGTATATGTGTGGCTTCCATGTTGAGGCCCTCTTTGCGGGGCTGGGGTGCATGGGGTGGGCAGGAGTGGCATAGGTCTGATCTGAGGGGGCCTAAATGGGGTGTGGGCATGGTTGATGTGGGGGGGGTGTTGATTGGTTGGGGTGGGGGTGTGGATGTGTCTGGGTGTACTGTGGTTTGGGTGTAATTACTCTTCGCATGGGTCCTCTATGTGTAGGTCCAGGGGGGGGGTCCTGCAGATCTGGGAGGGTGTCTCGCTGGTCTAGGTGGGGTATCTATTGATCTGTTGCTCCTGTGTGGAGTGTTGGATACGTTTGAGAGCGATGTCCTTTAGAGTTCGGGCAAAGGTGGGCACTGCTGCCTTGTAGAGGTGGACCTGGTCATAGAGGCTGTTCAAGTCCAGGGTGGAGTGGTGGGCCAGGAAAACGTTTGGTTTTGAGGCACAGTCACAGGAAATACTTGCATTTACCCGCTGTATTGTGGCAGGGTGGAAGTCTTTTCGTGGTAGCAGGGTGGAGATAACCACTTGTGCGTTGGGGAAAGTAGAAGAAGCATTTTCAATCACTCCCTTCAGTGCTGTGTCCACTCTTTCCTGCTGTGCTCTCATGTCGTTTGTGCCTGTGTGTATTATTATGTAGCTGGGTGAGCCTAGTTTGGCCTCAGACAGAAGGTCTAGGGCGCGCTGGGTGTTTGGACACCAGAGTTTAGACACACTGTGTTTGGGAAAATATTTTTTTTTCTTCTATATATTTCCCATTTGAGTCCATAAGTAGCACAATCTGTGTCTTGTGTTTGTCCTCAGTGGGTGTGGGGGGGTTGTCAGAAGGGCTATCAGGGTGGCTGACAGAGGGGGGTGCTCAGAGGGGGTGAGAGCCTCTGGGCTTGGGGTTCTTCATTTGTCTGTTCTGCTGTGGTGTCGACTCTATGGTCAGGGTCTGGTGTGGACTGTTCTGCTGTGGTGTCGAGACTTTTGTTGGGTGCTGAGGTGGGCTGTTCTGCTGGCTTCTCTGTGGGGGTGGCCACCTCTCTAGTGGGTTGTTCTCTGTCACACGCCATCCCCCTCAACTTCTCCTCCATCCCCCTCACCCTCTCCTCCATCCCCTCTCACCCTCTCCTCCATCCCCCGCAACCTCTCCTCCACCAGCAGTCTGATCCTCTCCTCTAATGCCCTGTTCTGCTCCTCTTTCTCCTGTTGTATTTGTCTCACCACTGTCCAAAGTGCAGATATGTCTCTGTCCACCTCCAGCTCTCCGGGTCTGGTTAAGGGGCTGTTGTTGTGCTGGACTGTTGTCTGGGTCTGTGCTGACTGAAGTGTAATCACCTGCTGTTCCAGCTCCACCTGCCTTATCTCCAGCTGGGTGAATTGGTCCTTCATTTCAATGAGGGAGTGGTAATCTGTGCTGGGAGGTTGACTCTCCGCTGGGGGGTTGCTCGTCTGTGGGGTTACATAATGAAGAGGTCTGGTCAGACCCGCTTGGTGTGGGGGTATCTTTATCAAGGGAGAGCTTCTCCTGCTGGGCTAATTCTTTGATTAGGTGAAAGTCCAGCTGAAACTGTTTGGGGTTACTCTGTACCATTACTATTCCGGACTTATAGATATTTATATTACTTGATTCAGAGTCCTCGTTACAAGTATTCTGAGTTTCCACCCCTCGTTAACCCCCCCCTCTTAACAAAGGGGTAGTGTGCTAATATAGCACTGTGCCATGCCAGGGGATGGTTTGTGTGGAAGCTAAGGTTGCTGATGTTCCCATTTTTGTAATAGTCAGCAAAAAGTGTCTCTTGATTTTCCATAAGGAGCTTCATTTTGTAATCTTTTCTTGCCTTATCATTCTTTACATGCAAAGGGTACTGTATTTTAATTACCTCTGAACAGCGGGATGGAGCTTCTAAGGCCTCTCCATTTGGTTGGGGTAGACTGTGTGACTCTCCTGCCATTGTTGGGCTAATGGGCTTTGACACCTCTCACTTGACACGTCAGTGCTAGTTGAATCTGTATCAAGCTTGGCAGAATTATGCTAGAATTCAGTCCTTATAAAGTAATGTTGTGTATTTTTCTTCTTGGCTTTTGGAGATAAAATATAGTTTCAGACTAAACATTACTCACTCAGTTCCAGGTTGGATGGTGTTTTCAGGTTTCTGTTGTTTTCCAGAGAATTTGCTGTATAGAGAAATACATCTTGGTAGTTGTGAACCTTCCAGGTGATTCCGTAATTCCGTCCAAAATCTGGTTGTAGGTTTTACATTTTGATTTGAAGTGGGGGTTATGTTGTAGAGGGTAGAATCCAGTATGTGTTCCTGACAAAAAATCCAAGTTTATCTAACTCCTAATCTATCTTTTTTAAAGAAAATGCTGAAAAATGCAGGAGCTCATCTGATCGTGACCTCTCTCTGTCTCATGGGAAACATCTCACACACTCTCTCACTCTCTCTCTCTCTCTCTCTCTCTCTCTCTCTCTCTCTCTCTCTCTCTCTCTCTCTCTCTCTCTCTCTCTCTCTCTCTCTCTCTCTCACACACACACACACACACACACTCTCTCTCCCTCTCACACTCTCTCTCTCTCTCTCCCTCTCACACTCTCTCTCTCACACACACTCTCTCTCTCTTTCTCACACACAGTCTCTCACACTCTCTCTCACACTCTCTTTCTCGCTCTCTCTCTCATACTCTCTCTCTAATTCACTATCACTCACCTTCCTCTGGTATGATGTGAAGGGTGACAGTGAGACCGGCATCTTTGATGAGCTTGACAATGTCAGCGTGGGGCATGCTGATGATGGACTGCCCATTGACAGCCAGGATCCGGTCACCAATCTTCAGGCTCCCGCAGCGGTCTGCCGGGCTGCTCTTGATGATACGACCGATCTTATGGGGCACAGCTAGTAGGGTGGTAGAAGCAATGGTTGAAATGTTAGAAAAAGGAAGAATATGAGGGTTGTCAAGTGCTGGACAGAAGAAGAAAAGAAGTAGTAATGTTTTCAACTTTGTAATCTGCTCTCAAGTGTTTTTTGAGAAGTGCACACACAAGAAAATGTTTGATCCTTCTGGGAAACTGAAGAAACTCTGTCTTGTGTGTGACTCAGCAAACCATTGTGGGAGCATACTACAGAGGAATCAAATCAAATGTTATTAGTCACTTGCTCTGAATACAACAGGTGTAGACATTGAAATGCTTACTTATGAGCCCCTAACCAACAGTGCAGTTTAAAAAAAAAAAGAAGAAAAAAAAAAAAAAAGTAATAAGTCATTAAAGAGCAGCAGTAAAATAACAATAGCGAGACTATATACAGGGGGGTACCGGTACAGAGTCAATGTGTGGGGGCACCGGTTAGTTGAGGTAATATGTACTGTAGGTAGAGTTATTAAAGGGACTATGCATAGATGATAACAACAGAGAGTAGCAGCGGTGTAAAAGGGGAGGGGGGCAATGCAAATACCCTGGGTAGCCATTTGATTAGATCTTCAGGAGTCTTATGGCTTGGGGATAGAAGCTGTTCAGAAGCCTCTTGGAGCTAGACTTCCTCTTAACTTCCGGCGCCGACTGAGATGGCCGCCTCGCTTCGCGTTCCTAGGAAACTATGCAGTTTTTTGTTTTTTACGTGTTATTTCTTACATTAGTACCCCAGGTCATCTTAGGTTTCATTACATACAGTCGAGAAGAACTACTGAATATAAGATCAGCGTCAACTCACCATCAGTACGACCAAGAATATGTTTTCCGCGACGCGGATCCTGTGTTCTGCCTTACAAACAGGACAACGGAATGGATCGCATGCAGCGACCCAAGGAAACGACTCCGAAAAAGAGGGAAACGCGGCGGTGTTCTGGTCAGACTCCGAAAAAGGGCACATCGTGCACCACTTCCCAGTATTCTTCTTGCCAATGTCCAGTCTCTCGACAACAAGGTTGATGAAATCCGAGCAAGGGTGGCATTCCAGAGGGACATCAGAGACTGCAACGTTCTCTGCTTTACGGAAACATGGCTTACTGGGAAGACGCTATCCAGGGCAGTGCAGCCAACGGGTTTCTCCACGCATCGCGCGGACAGAAACAAACATCTCTCTGGTAAGAAGAGTGGCGGGGGCGTATGCCTCATGACTAACGGGACATGGTGTGATGAAGGAAACATACAGGAACTCAAATCCTTCTGTTCACCTGATTTAGAATTCCTCACAATCAAATGTAGACCGCATTATCTTCCAAGAGAATTCTCTTCGATTATAATCACAGCCGTATATATCCCCCCCAAGCAGACACATCGATGGCTCTGAACGAACTTTATTTAACTCTTTGCAAACTGGAAAACATTTATCCGGAGGCTGCATTCATTGTAGCTGGGGATTTTAACAAAGCCAATCTGAAAACAAGACTCCCTAAATTTTATCAGCATATCGATTGCGCAACCAGGGGTGGTAAAACCTTGGATCATTGTTACTCTAACTTCCGTGACGCATATAAGGCCCTGCCCCGCCCCCCTTTCGGAAAAGCTGACCACGACTCCATTTTGCTGATCCCTGCCTACAGGCAGAAATTAAAACAAGAGGCTCCCACGCTGAGGTCTGTCCAACGCTGGTCAGACCAAGCTGATTCCACACTCCAAGACTGCTTCCATCACGTGGACTGGGACATGTTTCGTATTGCGTCAGATGGGAATATTGACGAATACGCTGATTCGGTGTGCGAGTTCATTAGAACGTGCGTCGAAGATGTCGTTCCCATAGCAACGATAAAAACATTCCCTAACCAGAAACCGTGGATTGATGGCAGCATTCGCGTGAAACTGAAAGCGCGAACCACTGCTTTTAATCAGGGCAAGGTGTCTGGCAACATGACTGAATACAAACAGTGCAGCTATTCCCTCCGCAAGGCTATTAAACAAGCTAAGCGTCAGTACAGAGACAAAGTGGAATCTCAATTCAATGGCTCAGACACAAGAGGCATGTGGCAGGGTCTACAGTCAATCACGGACTACAAGATGAAATCCAGCCCAGTCACGGACCAGGATGTCTTGCTCCCAGGCAGACTAAATAACTTTTTTGCCCGCTTTGAGGACAATACAGTGCCACTGACACGGCCTGCAACGGAAACATGCGGTCTCTCCTTCACTGCAGCCGAGGTGAGTAAGACATTTAAACGTGTTAACCCTCGCAAGGCTGCAGGCCCAGACGGCATCCCCAGCCGCGCCCTCAGAGCATGTGCAGACCAGCTGGCCGGTGTGTTTACGGACACATTCAATCAATCCCTATACCAATCTGCTGTTCCCACATGCTTCAAGAGGGCCACCATTGTTCCTGTTCCCAAGAAAGCTAAGGTAACTGAGCTAAACGACTACCGCCCCGTAGCACTCACTTCCGTCATCATGAAGTGCTTTGAGAGACTAGTCAAGGACCATATCACCTCCACCCTACCTGACACCCTAGACCCACTCCAATTTGCTTACCGCCCAAATAGGTCCACAGACGATGCAATCTCAACCACACTGCACACTGCCCTAACCCACCTGGACAAGAGGAATACCTATGTGAGAATGCTGTTCATCGACTACAGCTCGGCATTCAACACCATAGTACCCTCCAAGCTCGTCATCAAGCTCGAGACCCTGGGTCTCGACCCCGCCCTGTGCAACTGGGTACTGGACTTCCTGACGGGCCGCCCCCAGGTGGTGAGGGTAGGCAACAACATCTCCTCCCCGCTGATCCTCAACACGGGGGCCCCACAAGGGTGCGTTCTGAGCCCTCTCCTGTACTCCCTGTTCACCCACGACTGCGTGGCCACGCACGCCTCCAACTCAATCATCAAGTTTGCGGACGACACAACAGTGGTAGGCTTGATTACCAACAACGACGAGACGGCCTACAGGGAGGAGGTGAGGGCCCTCGGAGTGTGGTGTCAGGAAAATAACCTCACACTCAACGTCAACAAAACTAAGGAGATGATTGTGGACTTCAGGAAACAGCAGAGGGAACACCCCCTATCCACATCGATGGAACAGTAGTGGAGAGGGTAGCTAGTTTTAAGTTCCTCGGCATACACATCACAGACAAACTGAATTGGTCCACTCACACTGACAGCGTCGTGAAGAAGGCGCAGCAGCGCCTATTCAACCTCAGGAGGCTGAAGAAATTCGGCTTGTCACCAAAAGCACTCACAAACTTCTACAGATGCACAATCGAGAGCATCCTGGCGGGCTGTATCACCGCCTGGTACGGCAACTGCTCCGCCCTCAACCGTAAGGCTCTCCAGAGGGTAGTGAGGACTGCACAACGCATCACCGGGGGCAAACTACCTGCCCTCCAGGACACCTACACCACCCGTTGTTACAGGAAGGCCATAAAGATCATCAAGGACATCAACCACCCGAACCACTGCCTGTTCACCCCGCTATCATCCAGAAGGCGAGGTCAGTACAGGTGCATCAAAGCTGGGACCGAGAGACTGAAAAACAGCTTCTATCTCAAGGCCATCAGACTGTTAAACAGCCACCACTAACATTGAGTGGCTGCTGCCAACACACTGTCATTGACACTGACCCAACTCCAGCCATTTTAATAATGGGAATTGATGGGAAATGATGTAAATATATCATTAGCCACTTTAAACAATGCTACCTTATATAATGTTACTTACCCTACATTATTCATCTCATATGCATATGTATATACTGTACTCTACATCATCGACTGCATCCTTATGTAACACATGTATCACTAGCCACTTTAACTATGCCACTTTGTTTACTTTGTCTACACACTCATCTCATATGTATATACTGTACTCGATACCATCTACTGTATGCTGCTCTGTACCATCACTCATTCATATATCCTTATGTACATGTTCCTTATCCCCTTACACTGTGTATAAGACAGTAGTTTTGGAATTGTTAGTTAGATTACTTGTTGGTTATCACTGCATTGTCGGAACTAGAAGCACAAGCATTTCGCTACACTCGCATTTAACATCTGCTAACCATGTGTATGTGACAAATACAATTAGATTTGATTTGATTTGATTTGATTTGGTACTCCGGTAATGCTTGATGTACGATAGCAGAGAGAACAGTCTATGACTAGGATGGCTGGAGTCTAACAATTTTAAGGTCCTTCCTCTGTCACTGCCTGGTATAGAGGTCCTGGATGGCAGGAAGCTTGAGTGATGTGCTGGGCCATACGCACTACCCTCTGTAGTGCCTTGTGATCGGAGGCCGAGCAGTTGCCATACCAGACAATGATGCAACCAGTGATGCAATGCTCTTGATGTTATAGCTGTAGAACATTTTTGAGGACCCAGGCCAAACTTATCAGCCTCCTGAGGGGGAATAGGTTTTGTCGTGCCGTCTTCACAACTGTCTTGTTGTGCTTGGACCAAGTTAGTTTGTTGGTGATGTGGACACCAAATAACTTGATACTCTCAACATGCTCCAATACAGCCCTGTTGATGAGAATGGGGGAGTGCTCGGTCCTCTTTTTCCTGTAGTCCACAATCATCTCCTTTGTCTTGATCACGTTGAGGGAGAGGTTGTTGTCCTGGCACCACATGGCCAGGTCTCTGACCTCGGTCTCTGACCTCGGTCTCGTCGTTGTTGGTGATCAGGCCTACCACTGTTGTGTCATCGGCAAACTGAACGATGTTGTTGGAGTCGTTCCTGGCCGTGCAGTCATGACTGAAAAGGGAGTACAGGAGGGGACTTAGCACGCACCCCTGAGGGGCCCCTATATTGAGGATTAGCGTGGCGGATGTGTTGTTCCCTACCCTTACCACCTGGTGGAGGCCCGTCCGGAAGTCCAGGATCCAGTTGCAGAGGGAGGTGTTTAGTCACAGGGTCCTTAGAGTAGTGAGGAGCTTTGAGGGCACTATAGTGTTGAACACTGAGCTGTAGTCAATGAATAGCATTCTCATATAGGTGTTCCTTTTGTCCAGGTGGGAAGGCCAGTGTGGAGTGCAATAGAGATTGCATGATCTGTGGATCTGTTGGGGTGGTATGCAAATTGTAGTGGGTCTAGGGTTTCTGGGAAAATAGTCTTGATGTGAGCCATGACCAACCTTTCACAGCACTTTATGGCTACAGATGTGAGTTCTACGGGTCAGTAGTAAATTAGGCAGGTTAACTTAGTGTTCTTGGCACAGGGACTATGGTGGTCTGCTTAAAACATTTACAGTTACATTTACATTTAAGTCATTTAGCAGACGCTCTTATCCAGAGCGACTTACAAATTGGTGCATTCACCTTATGACATCCAGTAGAACAGTCACTTTACAATAGTGCATCTAAATCTTAAAGGGGGGGTGAGAAGGATTAGTTATCCTATCCTAGGTATTCCTTAAAGAGGTGGGGTTTCAGGTGTCTCCGGAAGGTGGTGATTGACTACGCTGTCCTGGCGTCGTGAGGGAGTTTGTTCCACCATTGGGGGGCCAGAGCAGCGAACAGTTTTGACTGGGCTGAGCGGGAACTGTACTTCCTCAGTGGTAGAGAGGCGAGCAGGCCAGAGGTGGATGAACGCAGTGCCCTTGTTTGGGTGTAGGGCCTGATCAGAGCCTGGAGGTACTGAGGTGCCGTTCCCCTCACAGCTCCGTAGGCAAGCACCATGGTCTTGTAGCGGATGCGAGCTTCAACTGGAAGCCAGTGGAGAGAGCGGAGGAGCGGGGTGACGTGAGAGAACTTGGGAAGGCTGAACACCAGACGGGCTGCGGCGTTCTGGATGAGTTGTAGGGGTTTAATGGCACAGGCAGGGAGCCCAGCCAACAGCGAGTTGCAGTAATCCAGACGGGAGATGACAAGTGCCTGGATTAGGACCTGCGCCGCTTCCTGTGTGAGGCAGGGTCGTACTCTGCGGATGTTGTAGAGCATGAACCTACAGGAACGGGCCACCGCCTTGATGTTAGTTGAGAACGACAGGGTGTTGTCCAGGATCACGCCAAGGTTCTTAGCGCTCTGGGAGGAGGACACAATGGAGTTGTCAACCGTGATGGCGAGATCATGGAACGGGCAGTCCTTCCCCGGGAGGAAGAGCAGCTCCGTCTTGCCGAGGTTCAGCTTGAGGTGGTGATCCGTCATCCACACTGATATGTCTGCCAGACATGCAGAGATTTGATTCGCCACCTGGTCATCAGAAGGGGGAAAGGAGAAGATTAATTGTGTGTCGTCTGCATAGCAATGATAGGAGAGACCATGTGAGGTTATGACAGAGCCAAGTGACTTGGTGTATAGTGAGAATAGGAGAGGGCCTAGAACAGTGCCCTGGGGGACACCAGTGGTGAGAGCGCGTGGTGAGGAGACAGATTCTCGCCACGCCACCTGGTAGGTGGCGGATAGGGAGAGGTTGAAAATATCAGTGAAGGACACATGCCAGTTGGTCAGCACATGCTCACAATACACATCCTGGTAATCTGTCTGGCCCTGCGGCCTTGTGAATGTTGACACACCTACTCACATCGGCTGCGAAGAGCGAAGAGCGTGATCACACAGTCTTCTAGAACAGCTGGTGCTCTCATGTATGTTTCAGTGTTATTTGTCTCGAAGCGAGCATAGAAGTTGTTTAGCTCGTCTGGTAGGCTTGTGTCACTGGGCAGCTCTCGGCTGTGCTTCCCTTTGTAGTCTGTAATGGTTTGCAGTCCCTGCCACATCTGATGAGTGTCAGAGCCAGTGTAGTATGACTCGATCTTAGTCATGTATTGACACATTGCCTGTTTGATGGTTCGTCGGAGGACATAGCGGGATTTCTTATAAGCTTCCGGCTTCCGGGTTAGACTCCCGCTCCTTGAAAGCGGCAGCTCTAGCCTTTAGCTCAGTGCGGATGCATGGCTTCTGGTTGGGGTATGTGCGTACAGTCACTGTGGGGATGACGTCATCGATGTTGATGAAGCCAATGACAGATGTGGTGTCCTCCTCAATGCCATTGGAGGAATTCCAGTCTGTGCTAGCAAAACAGGCTTAGCATCTGCTTCATCTGACCACTTTTTTATTAATCTAGTCACTGGTGCTTCCATGGTATTATGGTGGGCGAGGGAGAGCTTTGTTTGAATCTCTGTGTGTGGAGTATAGGTGGTCCAGAGTTCTTTTCCCTCTGGTTGCACATTTAACATGCTGATAGATATTTGGTAAAACTGGTTTATGTTTCCCTGCAGGTTAAAGTCCCAAGCTACTAGGAGTGCTGCCTCTGGGTGAGAGCTTTCTTGTTTGCTTATGGCAGAATACAGCTCATTCAATGCTTTCTTAGTGCAAGGCTCTGACTGTGGTGGTATGTAAACAGCTACAAAGAATATAGATGAAAACGCTCTCGGTAGGTAGTGTGGTTTGCAGCTTATCATGAGAAACTCTACCTCAGGCGAGCAATAGCTAAAGACTTCTTTAGATATCGTACACCAGCGGTTGTTTACAAAAATACATAGATCTCTGCCCCTTGTCTTAACAGACGCTGCTGTTCTCTCCTGCCGGTACATCGTATAACCAGCCAACTGTATGTTGATATTGTTGTCGTTCAGCCACGACTCCGTGAAGCAGCAACCGCTGGTGTTAGAGTTTTTAATGTCCCGATGGTAGTTTAATCTTCCAAGTATCTCGTCCATTTTATTGTCCAAAGATTGCATGTTGCTTGACGGAAGTGGGGGTTTATTCGATTGCCTCTGACTTCTAAGAAGGCAGACCGCTCTCCTGCCTCTCTTTCTCCACCTCCTCTTCACGCAGATCACTGGGGTCAGGGCCCTTTCCAGAGGGAGCCGTATGTCCTCCGCCTCGGGCTCGTCAGAGTCGTGAATGAAGAAAAACGATTCTGCTAGTCTGTGGGTGAATAATCGCAGTCCGGAAGTCTAGAAGTTATTTTCGGTCATAAGAGATGGTAGCGGCAAAATGATGTACAAAAATAGTCCAAAATAAGTTACAAACAACGCAGATAAACGAACAAAACAACACAATCGGTTGGGGGTACGTAAAATGTCTGCCTTCTGCTCCGGCGCCATCTTATAATAGGGGTTGAATGGGAAAGATAAAATATTTAAGTGCCTTTGAATGGGGTATGGTAGTAGGTGCCAGGCTCGTGTCAAGAACTGCAATGCTGCTGCAACAGTTTCCCTTGTGAATCAAGAATGGTCTACCGCTCAAAGGACAGTCAACTGGACACAACTGTGGGAAGCATTGGAGTCAACATAATGGATTATTACTTGGAATTGGAGCATCTGCCTTGTTCTATTCTAGAACAACACTCAGAGTGAGACATACAGTGCATTCGGAAAGGATTCAGGCCAATTGACTTTTCCCACATTTTGTTACGTTACAGCCTTATTCTAAAACGTATGAAATTACATTTTCCCTCAGCAATCTACACACAATAACCCATCATGACAGAGTGAAAACAGGTTTTCAGAAATGCATAAAAGGTATAAAAAAACAACAACAGAAACACCTTATTGACATAAGTATTTAGACCCTGCCTCCTGCATCCTGTTTCCAGTATCCATTGACTTAGGACGCCATTTGCAGTTCCTATGCTTTCCACTAGATGTCAACAGTCTTTAGAAATCGTTTCAGGCTTGTATTCTTATAATTAGGGAGTAAGACCAGTCTGAACGAGTGGACCCTAACGTGTCAAAGAGCTTTTTCAGGCGCATGTGCATTTCTTGTTTACCTTTTATATTGACAACGTTATTGTCCAGTTGAAATATTATAGATCATTTAGGCTAAAAAACAACCTGAGGTTTGAATATAAACATCGTTTGACATGTTTCTATGAACTTTACGGACACAAGTTGGATTTTTTTGTCTGATTGTTTTGACTGAGTTTGAGCCTGTGGATTACTGAAGAAAACGCACTAGAAAACCGGAAACAACGTCGCCTGTGGGCACAAACCAACTGGTCACTGTGGTGCTCTTCACTGACGAGTCACAGTTTTCTCTCACCAGGGGTGATGGTCAGATTCGAGTTTATCATCGAAGGAATGAGCATTACACCGAGGCCTGTACTCTGGAGCAGGAACAATTTGGAGGTGGAGAGTCCGTCATGATCTGGGGCGGTGTGTCACAGCATCATTGGATCCTGACATGACCCTCCAGCATGACAATGCCACCAGCCATACTGCTCATTCTGTGCATGATTTCCTGCAAGACAGGAATGTCAGTGTTCTGCCATGGCCAGCGGAGAGCCCTGATCTCAATCCCAGTGAGCACATCTGGGACCTGTTGGATTGGAGGGTGAGGGCTAGGGCCATTCCCCCCATAAATGTCCAGGAACTTGCAGGTGCCTTGCTGGAAGAGTGGGGTAACATATCACAGCAAGAACTGGCAAATCTGGTGCAGTTCATGAGCAGGAGATGCACTGCAGTACTTAATGCAGCTGGTGGCCACACCAGATACTGACTATTACTTATGATTTGTTCAGGGACACATTATTCCATTTCTGTTAGTCACATGTCTGTGGAACTTGTTCAGTTTATGTCTCAGTTGTTGAATCTTATGGTCATACAAATATTTACATACATTTTTCTGAAAGTAAACGCAGTTGACAGTAAGAGGATGTTTATTTTTTTTGCTGAGTTTAGAATGGATCTACCGCTTATCAGACTTGCATTCAATGACAATGACAGATCGTTTCGTTAACTCGCATTTCTATCTGAAATCAGTTGGGTAGTACAAAAAGTTACATAATGTGGACCTTTTAAATCAAATCGAATTGTGTTTGTCACATGCTTCATAAACAACAGGTGTAGACTAACAGCGAAATACTTACTTATGGGACCTTCCCAACAGTGCGGACAGAAAGAAAATATAGAAAAGTAAAACACGTAATAATAAATACACAATGAGTATAACTTGGCTGTTTACACAATGTACCAGTATTGAGTCAATGTGCAGGGGTTTGAGGTAATTGAGGGTGATGTGTACATATAACTAGGAATAAAGTTGTAGATAATAAACAGTAGCAGCAGTGAATGTGAGCAGTCAAAAAGGTTTGTGCAAAAAGGTTCAAGGCAGATTGTCCAGGTAGCCATTTAACTAACTATTTAGCAGTCTTATGGCCTGGGGGTAGAAGTTGTTCAGAGTCCTTTTGGTTCCAGACTTTGCTTTGTGGTAGCAGAGAACACAGTCTATGAATAGGGTGGCTGGAGTCTTTGACAATTGTTTGGGCCTTCCTCTGACACTGCCTGGTATATAGGTCTTGAATGGCAGGAAGCTTGGCCCCAGTTATGTACTGGGCCGTACAAACTACCCTCTGTAGCACTTTACGGTCAGATGCCGAGCAGTTGCCATACCAGGCGTAATGCAACCAGTCAAGATGCTATCGATGGAAAAGCTGTAGAACGTTTTGAGGATCTGTGGGACCCATGACAAATCTTTTCAGTCTCCTGTAGGTGAAAAGGTGTTGTCATGTCCCCTTCTCGACTGTCTTTGTGTGTTTGGACCATGATAGTTTGTGGGTGATGTGGACACCAAGGAACTTGTCTTGCTGACGTTCATGGAGCGGTTGTTGTTCTGCCAGGTCTTTGACCTCCTCCCTGTAGACAGTCTCATAGTTGTCAGTGAACAGGCTTACCACCGTTGTGTGGCAAACTTAATAATGGTAGCAAACTTAATAATGGTGTTGGGGTCGTGTGTGGCCATGCCGTCATGGGTGACCAGGGAGTACAGGAGGGGATTAAGCAAGCACACGGAAGGGCCCCCCGCGTTGAGGGTCAGCGTAGCGAATGTGATGTTGCCTATCCTCACCACCTGGGGGTGGCCCGTCAGGAAATCCAGAATCCAGTTGCCGAGGCAGGTGATCAGTCCCAGGGTCCATAGTTTATTGATGAGCTTGAAGGGCACTATGGTGTTGAACGCTGAGTTGTAGTCAATAAACAGCATGTCCCTCTTGTCTAGGTGGGAAAGGCCAGTGTGGAGTGCAATACAGATTGCGTTATCTGGGGATCAAATGGGGCGGTATGCGAATTTGAGTGTCAATGTGAGCCATGGCCAGCCTTTCAAAGCATTTCATTCCTACAGGAGTGCTACGAGGCGATAGTAATTTTTAAAGATTACCATGGCGTTATTGGGCACAGGGACTATGGTAGTCTGCTTGAAACATGTAGATATTACAGACTGGGTCAAGAAGAGGTTGAAAATATTAGTTAAGACACTTGCTAGCACATGCTCTGAGTTCACGTCCTGGTAATACGTCTGGCTCTTCGGCCTTGTGAATTAACATTAAAAGGTTATCACCTGTTTAACGTTCTTACTTACGTCATCTAGAGAGAGCGTGATTATACAGTTGTGATAGAGGAAATTATATTTGAAATTATTAATTATGTATACATTATTGATTAGAACCATTTATTCTAATACTATTATGAGTTCTTGGTTAAGCTGTTACTGAAAATGTAAGCAGAACGAATTAATTGTCTGTGCCTCTTGGGGGGTTTAAGGGGGAGAGAAATATATAGCTTTTCAGACAAGATAAGAATGTTTGGATTAGGTTCCATTGGTGGGAGAAAAGTATATCTTTTAGACAGATTGGAATGTCTGGTTTATGAGGGGAGTAGAAAGCATCTCCGGACCTAAACAAAAAACAACGGGGCTATCGTGGGAAACTGATGATGTCATTTTGAGTTTATAACATGTGGAAATCTGTGTATGTAGTTAGTACTTTCTGGAATTAAACGCTCTTACCTGGCTTTTAAGACTGGTCTCGATCAACTTCATGCATAATTAATGAACTTACACCTTATTAATGAATTAGAAACGAGTGTGAATTGGTTTTGGCAATAAAACATAAAGGAATTTAGAATTCCTCTATCAAGTTGTCAGGTTTAATTTGATTATATTGTGTGTAAAATTACGTTAAGTGTGTGTTATAGTGTATGTGGTTACTATGGTGTTAGGTGTGTATTTTATGATGTTAGGTTGGCATTATATGTTGTTCGGTGTGTATGCTATTAAGTGTGTAGGCAGCAGCAGGCAGCAGGTGTGTTAAATGAGGATATACGTGCTTGTGTGAGGTGTGTATTATGTTGTTAAGTTTGGTTGTATTATGGTGTGTTAGGTATGCATTATATGGTGTGTGTGTGTGTTGTCCAGCCCGTCCCATACGAGCCTTGTCACGGGCGTCCGGACTCACAGCCTGCACGGCCTCGTCTCCCCCCAGGATGCGGAAGCCAAACCCAGTCTTCTCCCTCAACAGGTGCACCTCCACATCCTGGTACTCTGGACCTGACGAGGGGAGAGAAAGAGAGAGGGGAGAGAGGGGGACAGAGAGAGAGACAGAGTGAGGGGCAGGGAGAGAGGGGGAGGGGAGAGGAATGGAGAAAGAGGAGAGAGAGAGAGAGAGAGAGAGAGAGAGAGAGAGAGAGAGAGAGAGAGAGAGAGAGAGAGAGAGAGAGAGAGAGAGAGGGGTGGAGGAAGCAGAGTGAGACAGAGGGAAATAGGGGCAGAAAGATAGGGAGCGGAGAGGGATGGAGAGGGCAAAAGAAGCAGGGAGGGAAAAAGGGGGTGGAGACAGACAAAGACAGGTGAGAGAGGAGGAAGAAATAGACCAAAAATTTAATACAGAGAAATAGATTACACAAACATAGACTACCGTGGCCAAAAGAGGAAAGAATGCAGTACTGATTTGTAATCTGTTTGGAGTAAGAGTCCTTTCTTCATCTAGGCTGAACAACAAAAACATGATCTGCATAAATTATACTGATTGCATTTTAGTATTCACATGCAGTGTTGATAATAAAATCCCCTTAGTGTCAAATGACGTGCCCACACATCAATCAATTAACATATACAACAATCCCCATCAAAATCTGACTGTTTAAATATCTGTTTGTTTTGCATGGGCTGTTTCGCTTCATAGTCAGTTACAAAGGACAATTTGTCATCAATCCAGACACCAAGGTACTTATATTGAGAAACAAGCTAAGTTTGCGCAAATATGCAGGTCCTCAGGGTCAACATTTCATAACCTAGAAAACCTGAATGAACTTGGTTTTACTTGTAAGTAACATTAATTTAATATCTATAAGTGAATCAAAATCATGTACAAGATTACAAAACTGTGTCATTTGCATAGAGATGAATGTTACAAGTATTAACAGTGTTTCCTATGTCATTAATTTACAGAGTGAACAATAATGGACCCACAATCGAACCCTGAGGAACATCTTTTTGAATCTCAAGAAATGCAGATTGAATCCCGTCTGTCAAGATAGCTGGAGTTCTGTCACTAAGATAATTCTGAAACCATAAACAGGGTGTACACTACCGGTCAACATTTTTAGAACACATACTCATTCAAAGGTTTTCTTTATTTGAACTATTTTCAACATTGTAGAATAATAGTGAAGACATAAAAACTATTAAATTACAGATATGGAATCATGTACTAACCAAAAAAGTGTTAAACAAATCAAAATATATTTAATATTTGAGATTCTTCAAATAGCCACCCTTTGCCTTGATGACAGCTTTGCACACTCTTGAAATGTATGACTTCCAGGCAGGATGTGTAAAACTTCAGATAGCTCTGGACTGAACCAAGGGCAAGACCTATTTTGAATTCTCCGTTTGTAAAGGGAGCATGTTTATCTACAATACAATTGAAAACCTTTGAGAAGTGGTTCAGAGCCAACTCTGGGTCAGGAATAGATGCAATACAATCAAAGTCCCCAAAATAGATGCCTCAAAAAAGGCCTGTTCATTGTCATTTTAAAAATTCCTTGTTGATAAAAACAAGGTTTGGATCTAAATCTATCCTTGACACATACAATAGGAAAGTGGTCACTATTATCCAAAGCAAATTGTAATGTGTACGTTGGGAAGCAAGTACAGGGAGGGAAAATGTAATAAATAGAACAAAACAAGAAACACGAAAAGCGTCCAGAGATGAAACAGTAATAACGCATGAAATAACACCCTGGGGAGAGAACCAAGGGGAGTGACAGATATAGGAGAGGTAATCAGGAAGGTGATATAATCAAGGTGAGTGTCATGAGGCGCAGGTGCACGTAACGATGGTGACAGGTGTTCGTAATGATGAGACAACTGGCAACATCGAGCGCCAGAGAGGGGGACCAGGGGTAAACATGACAGTACCCCCTCTCTGATGTGCGGCCCCAGCCGCCATATGACGGCTCCAGCCGCCAAGGGACGGTCCCGAAGCCCAGAGGCAGGCCGGTCGCATCTGCTGGAACCTGTAAGAGCCGGCTGAGGCTCGGGAACCGTAGAGCCGGCTGAGGTGCGGGATGGGAGCCTGAAGACCCGGCTGAGGTGGGGATGGGAGCCTGAAGACCCGGCTGAGGTGCAGAATGGGAGCCTGACAAGCCACCTGAGGCTTGAGAACCTGTCGAGCCAACCCAGGCATGAAAGTTTGACAAGCCATGGGATGGGAGCCCGCAGAGCCGGCTGAGGCGTGAGATGGGAGCCCCCACAAGCCGGCTGAGGCACAGGAAGGGAGCCCCGTGAGCCGGCTGAGGAGCGGGATGGGGGCTAGCTGAGGCACAGGGTGGGAGCCCCAAGAGCCAGCTGACGAACAGGATGGGAACCTGACGAGCCAGCTGAGGCGTGGCATGGGAACTTGACGATTTGGCTGAGGTGCAGGATGGGAACCTGACGAGCCGGCTGAGGCACGGGATGGGGAGACTGCTGAGCCACCTGAGGCTTGAGATACCCGTCGAGCCAGCTGAGGCATGGAAGCCTGATGAGCCGGCCGAGGCGCGGGATGGGAGCCTGACGAGCCGGCTGAGGCGCGGGATGGGAGCCTGATTAGCAGCTGAGGCACGGGATGGGAGAATGACATTTATTTATTTTATTTTTACCCATTTTTCTCCCCAATTTCGTGGTATCCAATTGTTTAGTAGCTACTATCTTGTCTCATCGCTACAACTCCCATATGGGCTCGGGAGAGACGAATGTTGAAAGTGATGTGTCCTCCGATACACAACCCAACCAAGCCGCACTGCTTCTTAACACAGCGCACATCCAACCCGGAAGCCAGCAGCACCAATGTGTCGGAGGAAACACTGTGCACCTGGCAACCTTGGTTTAGCGCGCACTGCGCCCGGCCTGCCACAGGAGTCGCTGGTGCGCAATGAGACAAGGATATCCCTACCGGCCAAGCCCTCCCTAATCCGGACGACACTAGGCCAATCGTGCGTTGCCCTACGGACCTCCCGGTCACGGCCGGTTACAACAGAGCCTGGGTGCGAACCCAGAGTCTCTGGTGGCACTGCTGGCACTGCTGTACAGCGCCCTTAACCACTGCGCCACCCGGGAGGCCCTGACAAGCCAGCTGAGGCATGGGGAGCCTGACGAGCCATCCGTGGCTTGAGAACCTGTCTAGCTATCTGAGTCATGGAAGCTTGATGAGCCAGCTGAGGCCTCCTCAGTTGCTTCGGCAGTGCCACTTGTACCTGACGTCACCAGTAAAAACAATACTTCCTGTTTTTTCCCCTAGGAAGTTATTCTGTAATGTGTACGCTGGGAGTCGGGAAACAAGTACAGGGAGTGTAAATGTAATAATAAATAGAACATAACCAAGAAACACGTAAAGCATAGAGACATGAAACAGATTCAATAAAGCCTGAGGAAAGAACCACGGGGAATGACAGATAAAGGGGTGGTAATCAGGAAGGTGATGGAGTCCAGGTGAATGTCATGAGGCGCAGGTGCGTGTAATGATAGTGACAGGTGTGCGTAATGATTAGACAACTGGCGACTTCGAGCGCCAGAGAGGGGGAGCTTGAGTAAATGAGACACAAATACCCCACTATTTGTAAATATGAGGTCAATAAAAGGCAATTCCATAGGGCCCTTTAAGTTAGGAGAAGTGGGATTTGTAATCAGCTGGGTCAAATTTAAATTAGTGCAAAAAAAAATTAAATAGTGAGCATCCTGCTTTCCCCATGCAAGATTAAACTCTCCAATGATCAACACCTCTGGGGTTGTAAAAATGGCAATTAACCTCTTGCTCCTACCTGGCACGCAGGCGTCCCATCTAGAGCTCTGGAAATGCAAATGTTCTACGCTAAATGCTAATAGTATTAGTTAAAACTCAAACGTTCATTAAAATACACATGCAGCGTATTGAATTAAAGCTACACTCGTTGTGAATCCAGGCAACAAGTCAGATTTTTAAAATGCTTTTCGGCGAAAGCATGAGAAGCTGTTATCTGATAGCATGTAACACCCCAAAAGACCCGCAGGGGATGTAAACAAAATAATTAGCATATTCGGCGCTACACAAACCGCACAAATAAAATATAAAACATTCATTACCTTTGACCATCTTCTTTGTTGGCACTCCTAGATGTCCCATAATCACTATTGGGTCTTTTTTTCCGATTAAATCGGTCCATATATAGCCTAGATATCGATCTATGAAGACTGTGTGATAAACGGAAAAAAATAGCGTCTTATAACGTAACGTCATTTTTTTAAATTAAAAAAGTTGATGATAAACTTTCACAAAACACTTCGAAATACTTTTGTAATGCAACTTTAGGTATTAGTAAACGTTAATAAGCGATCAAATTAATCACGAGACGAAGTGTTTTCTATAGGGGTCCGTCTGGAAATAATGTCTGTGTATTTCTCAACCAAAATATCCGGTCGGAGACCTGAAGAAAAAGCCTGTCTCTTGTTCGTTTGACCAAGAAACAAAGAATTGGCAATTGACAAGACTGTTGACATCGTGTGGAAGCTGTAGGTACTGCAACCTCAGCCCCATTTAATATCGTTCGCCCATAACAATGGGTTGAAGTGGCGGATGGATATATTTTTGCACTTTCAGTGATCAGATTTTCCTGCACTTTTCGATGAAACGCACGTTCTGTTATAGTCACAGCCGTGATTTAACCAGTTTCATAAACATCTGAGTGTTTTCTATCCACACGTACTAATCATATGCATCTACTATATTCCTGGCCTGAGTAACAGGGCGCTGAAATGTTGCGCGATTTTTAACAGAATGTTCGAAAAAGTAGGGGGTAGGAGTAACAGGTTAAATCAGTGAGTTCTAGTACACATTTCTTGGTAGAGGGGGAAGGATAGATTAACCTCTTAGGCCGCCCCATCCCGGATCCGGGATCGTGACTACAGCCTCAAGCTCATTACCATAACGCAAAATTAGCGATTTCTGAAAATTGCAAATGAAATGAAATAAATATGCCTGTCCTCAAGCTTATCCTTTTCTTAACAATCCTGTCGTCTCAGATTTTCAAAATATGCTTTAGAACCAGAGAAAATCAGAGAACCAGAGAAAATCAATAATAAATCAAACTTTTTTCCGAATTAACTCCATAATATCGACTGAAACATGGAAAACGTTGTTTGAATCAATCCTCAAGGTGTTTTGTCATATATCTCTTAATTGAAATGCCTTCCCTGGAAGCGTGCATTCTTCTCTGATTCGGATGGAAAAATACTGGTACCTGACTTTTGCGCACCAATTTCCACGCAGACACCGTGCGGGACACTTGGTAATTGTAGGCTCTTATGGTCAATCTTCCAATGATATGCCTACAAATACGTCACAATGCTGCAGACACCTGGGGGAAACGATAGGAAGTGTCCGTTCATTCCTGTCGCATTCACAGCCATATAAGGAGATCATGGAAAACGTGCCTCCAGAAATCCTGTTGATTTCCTGGTCACTCAAACATCTTGGTTTTGCCTGTAGATTTTGTTCTATGGCACTCACAGTGAAAATCTTTGCAGTTCTGGAAACGTCAGAGTGTCTTCTTTCCAAAACTATCAATTCCAAGCATAGTCGAGCATCTTTTCGTGACAAAATATTGCGCTTAAAACGGGCACGTCTTTTTATCCAAAAATGAAATACTGCCCCTAGAGTCTTAGCAGGTTAACTCTTATTTTTGAGTTTGAACTCAATTGAAGACATAAACCCAACACTTTAAATTGTATAGGATTGGATGTAGCCTTTAACAGAGACACAGAAAGAAGATTAGTTGTGTAAATAGCAACACCACAACCTCAGAGTCCAGAGTTTTATCAGTTAACCTCTTAGTCCGACCCACACCGCATGCGGTCGCGTAATCATAGCCTCAAGCTCATTACCATAACGCAACGTTAGCGATTTCTAAAAATCGCAAATGAAATGAAATAAATATGCCTGCTCTCAAGCTTATCCTTTTCTTAACAATCCTGTCCTCTCAGATTTTCTAAATATGCTTTAGAACCAGAGAAAACAATAATTTGTGTAAGAGTGGTGATAGCTAGCTTAGCATTTAGTGTTAGCATTTAGCACGCAACATATTCACAAAAACCAGCAAAGGGATCAAATAAAATAATTTACCTTTGAAGAACTTCAGATGTTTCAATGAGGAGACTCTCAGTTACATAGCAGATGTCCAGTTTTTCCTGAAAGATGCTTGTGTAGGACACAACTTTCCGTTTTGTTACTATGCATTTGGCTACCGAAACTAACCGAAAATTCAGTCACCTACACGTCGAACTTTTTTCCGAATTAACTCCATAATATCGACTGAAACATGGAAAACGTTGTTTGAATCAATCCTCAAGGTGTTTTGTCATATATCTCTTCATTGAAATGCCTTCCCTGGAAGCGTGCATTCTTCTCTGATTCGGATGGAAAAATACTGGTACCTGACTTTTGCGCACCAATTTCCACGCAGACACCGTGCGGGACACTTGGTAATTGTAGGCTCTTATGGTATGCCTACAAATACGTCACAATGCTGCAGACACCTGGGGGAAACGATAGGAAGTGTCCGTTCATTCCTGTCGCATTCACAGCCATATAAGGCGATCATGGAAAACGTGCCGTCAGAAATCCTGTTGATTTCCTGGTCGCTCAAACATCTTGGTTTTGCCTGTAGCTTTTGTTCTATGGCACTCACAGTGAAAATCTTTGCAGTTCTGGAAACGTCAGAGTGTCTACTTTCCAAAACTATCAATTCCAAGCATAGTCGACCATCTTTTCGTGACAAAATATTGCGCTAAAAACGGGCACGTCTTTTTATCCAAAAATGAAATACTGCCCCTAGAGTCTTAAGAGGTTTTAACCAGGTTTCAGATCAAATAAAGGGTCTGCCTGAGAGGCCCTGATCTTGACATTATCCGTTTTAGGTAATAAACTACGAATATTAAGATTTTAAAATGATTAAACCTCTTCTGAATGTAAAGTTTTAGAGTTTCAATATAGTTTTAGAGTTTTAGAGTTTCAATATAAATCAGATTGGCATATATTATTACTTTGAGATTTCAGAACAACAGGAAAGATTGGATTATAGCAATTAGGAAAATTAAACAAAGTAGGAATAGCAATGACATTTCTCCAGTTAGCACCATTAGGCATGTCACCACTTTCAGATACAACATGTTGAACTCTCACAGTGACCAAAGAGGAGATGGTAAAAACGGACTTACATGTAATGTTAACATTGTCCTCAAATAAATTTAGTTGACCAAGAACCGCAGACCCCAGTGAAGCAGAACCCACCTTAGACCCCGGCGATGCCATCACAATGTTGGCCAATATGGAAGGAACCTCCGGCACTCCATGAAAAGATGGTGCTGGAACATCAGGCTCCAGAGCTGCGAAGCTCTTCGATGTTGGCAGCTCATTCATGAATCCCGTCTCAACTTCCACGATGAACAGCGACGTGTCTCCCTGTCTGGCCAGCCAGGTCCAGGAGAGGATCATCCCGCCGACTCCATTTTTTTGTCGGTGAGCAATCACTTCTGAGCAGTGGCCAGTCAACCAAAGAAAATCTGCCTGAAGGCGATATTCCCATCATTCCATTGTGATGCAAGGCCCTCGGAGTGGAGGAAAATGAGAAAATTGCAAGTCTTGGCTTTCCCAGTAGTCTGTGCAAATCAGCTATTTGTATGCCCAGCGTAGCGACTTCTTCTCTGTAGCCCTCCGCGAGCAGGCAATTGTCGCACTGAAAGTCAGGGTGTTCGACTTCATTCCGGAACATGGCGAAGTGAATATTACCCCTGCAGCGTTGATAGCGCAACGAGTCCTTCATTATTGCACCCTCCTGACTCTCCCAACATGTCTTATATCTCCTAGATATAGGATGTACACTTCCAAAATGTTGTAACAATGACGCTGGGAGTCATGAAGCTGGTGCAGTCGGCTAACTGCTAGCTCGCCTGACCCAGTCGCCTAACTGCTAGCTCGCCTTCCCGGTCTGCTAACTGCTTGCTAACCCAGCCTGCTAACTGCTAGCTTGCCCTTGTCTATTAACTGCTCGCTGCCGGGCCCGGCCTGCTAACTGCTAGCTTACCTGCCTGGTCTGTAACTGCTAGCCCATGCTAACTGCTTGCTTGCTAACCAGGCCTGCTAACTGCTAGCTTGCCCCGGTCTACAACCTGCTAGCTTGTTTAGCCCCAGCCTACTAACTGTTAGCTTGTTAGCATCGGCCTGCTAACTGTCTGAATCGCTGTTTCCCCAGCCAGCCCAACCACTCACTGGACCAATATGTTCACTTGGCTAAGCATGCCTCTCTCTAATATCAATATGCCTTGTCCATTACTGTCCTGGTTAGTGATTACTGTCTTATTTCACTGTAGAGCCTCTAGCCCTGCTCAATATGCCTTAACCAACCATGTTGTTCCACCTCCTACATATGCGATGACATCACCTGGTATAAACATCTCTAGAGACTTTATCTCTTTCTTCATTACTCAATGCCTAGGTTTACCTACAATGTACTCACATCATACCTTACCTTTGTCTGTACACTATGCCTTGAAACTATGCTATCATGGCCAGAAACCTGCTCCTTTTACTCTATTTCCTGAACGTGCTAGACGGCCAGTTCGTATAGTCTTTAGCTGTACCATTATCCTACTTCTCCTCTGTTCCTCTGGTGATGTGGAGGTTAATCCAGGTCCTGCAGTGCCTAGCTCCACTCCCAACCCACAGGTGCTCTCATTTTTTGACTTCTGTAAACGTAAAAACCCTTGGTTTCATGCATGTTAACATTAGAAGCCTACTCCCTAAGTTTGTTTTACTCACTGCTTTAGCACACTATGCCGACCCAAATGTCTTAGCCGTGTCTGAATCCTGGCTTAGGAAAACCACCAAAAACCTTGAAATTTCCATTCCTAACAATAACGTTTTCCGCCAAGATAGAAGGGGGCGGTGTTGCAATCTACTGCAAAGATAGCCTGCAGAGTTCTGTCTGTACCCAAACAATTTGAGATTCTACTTCTAAAAATGTACCTATCCAGAAACAAGTCTCTCACTGTTGCCGCTTGGTATAGACCTCCCTCTGCCCCAAGCTGTTCCCTTGATACCATATGTGGATTGATTGCCCCCCATCTATCTTCTGAGCTCGCGCTACTAGGTGACCTACATTGGGACATGTTTAACACCCCGGCCATCCTACAAACTAAGCTTGATGCCCTCAATCTCACACAAATTATCAATGAACCTACCAGGTACAACCCCAAATCAGTAAACACGGCCACCCTCATAGATGTCACCCTAACTAATTCACCCTCCAAATACACCTCTGCTGTTTTCAATCAAGATCTTAGCGATCACTGCCTCATTGCCTGCATCCGTAATGGGTCTGCGACCAAACGACCACCCCTCATCACTGTCAAACGCTCCCTGAAACATTTCTGCGAGCAGGCCTTTCTAATCGACCTGGCCAGGGTATCCTGGAATAACATTGACCTCATCCCGTCAGTAGATGATGCCTGGCTATTCTTTAAAAGTGCCTTCCTCACCATCTTAAATAAGCATGCCCACTCAAAAAATGTAGAACTAGGAATAGATATAGTCCTTGGTTCACTCCAGACCTGTCTGCCCTTGACCAGCACAAAAACATCCTGTGGTGTTCTGCATTAGCATCGAGTAGCTCCCGTGATATGCAACTTTTCAGGGAAGTTAGGAACAAATATACACAGGTAGTTAGAAAAGCTAAGGCAAGCTTTTTCAAACAGAAATGTGCATCCTGTAGTACTAACTCAAAAAAGTTCTGGGACACTGTAAAGTCCATGGAGAATAAGAGCACCTCCTCCCAGCTGCCCACTGCTCTGAGGCTAGGAAACACTGTCACCACCAATCCACTATAATTGAGAATTTCAATAAGCATTTCTCTACGGCTGGCCATGCTTTCCACTTGGCTACCCCTACCCCGGTCAACTGCCTGGCACGAGCCACAGCAACTGGCTAAAGCCCCCATAATTTCTCCTTTACCCAAATCAAGATATCTGAAGTTCTGAAAGAGCTGCAAAATCTGGGCCCTACAAATCAGCCGAGCTAGACAATCTGAACTACAGGAAATGTATGATCTCTGTAATTGCAAACAAAGGTTTCTGTACCAAATATTAAGTTCTGCTTTTCTGATGTATCAAATACTTATGTCATGCAATAAAATGCTAATTAACTACGTAAAAATCATACTATGTGATTTTCTGGATAGTTGTTTTAGATTCCGTCTCTCACAGTTGAAGTGTACCTATGACAAAAATTACAGACCTCTACATGCTTTGTAAGTGGGAAAACCTGCAAAATCGGCAGTGTATCAAACACTGTATATAGATATATATATTTTTGTTTTACACCTACAGGGGTATATCATTAATGTAATGAAGCTACTGTATGTTGATTTGGTTGTTCGTTTTTGGTTGTAGTAGAGCTAATTTCTGCCACTACTGGATGAAGCAAATATTACTTTGTCATATGTTCCCAGTCAAGGAAAATACTAAAGTGCAGAAACAGGAAGAGTGGCTTTGCTGGCATGCTATAAAAAAGTGAGCTTTCCCCACCAAAATGTAAATTTACATGCTAAAATCGCCACTGCCTTATACCATGAAACAATACTCACGCCTACTCTCATAGATGGCCCTAGACTTCTCATAGAGGTCGTATGGGTCGGGCTTGTTGAGGTCGAAGCCCTCTGTTGAGTCGGGGACCGAGGTGCTGTGCTGTGGCTGGGTAGGGAAGGGTGTGCCTGAGGGAAGCACTGGGGCTGACAGACTGGTCTGGGGATTACCATGGGGGTCCCACTGCTCTGGTACCTGAATGCACAGCAGCAGAAATAGAGAAAGGGATGGGAAGGAAGAGAGTGAGAGAGAGAAGGGTGAGGGAGCAGGGAAAGTAAAGTGAGAAATGTATGAGTTATGAATTACATTCATTTAATACAGTCAGGTTTACTTAATTGTTTATACAATTGCATCTTAAAGCTGAAATGCAGTATACAGACGAATCAAATCAATAGGGGATTAAATTCATAAGTGTTTTTCATTCATGACTACATGGAACTCTATTCTACATCAAGTAACTGACGCAAGCAGTAAAATTTGATTAAAAAAAACTGATTAAAAAACACCTTATGGAACAGCGGGGACTGTGAAGCAACCCAAACATTTGCACAGACACACGCATACCCACACATACGATAACATACGCACTATACATACAAACCCCCTGGAAAAAGCCCTGGAAGCAGAGGGGGGGGGCTATCCCTCCATGCCCCACATAACAGAACAGTGCTCTTGCCCCAGTCCACCTTAGCTGAAGAAACTCCTTCGTACACCTTCAGACTAGTCTCAAGTGCCTACATATTCTGCCCATCCCTGACCATCACAGAAACGTCATCTGCATACACCGACACTGCTATGTCTGTCAACACACCCATGCCTGTCCAACACACTCCCTGCAGTCTCCTGCGTAGCAGGCCCAAAAAAGGCTCAATGGCTAGTGTATATAACTGCCCCGATAGAGAGCATCCTTGTCTAATGCCCCACCTCACCCAGACTGGCCTACTGAGCCCCCCCTCCCACCTTGACCATACATGACACCCAGCATACCCAGCATACAACATCTTCACACAGGCCAAAAACATTTCCCAAACCCAAACACCGACATCACATTAAACAGATACTCGTGCTCCACTCCATCAAAAGCCTTTTCTTGGTCAAAAGAGACCAGTCTAAAGTTCACATTAGAAACTCTCGACAAGTCCAACATGTCCCTGATTAAGAACAAGCTGTCCGTGATGGAGCATCCTGGGATAAAATACGTCTGGTCCTTGTGTACTACAGAGTCCAGATGGAACATCATCCTGTTAGCGACGACCTTGGCAAATATCTTGTAGTTCGCACAAAGCAATGACACAGGCCTCCAGTTCCTAAATTTACACAAGTCCCCTTTCTTGTGTAGGAGAGTCAGATCCGCACGACAACAGCTCATCGGCAACTCTCCTAACCCAATGCACTCACGAACATACAATAGAAGTCCAGTGCAATTATTCCCCAGAAATTTTTATTAAAATCCACTGGGAGTCCATCGACCCCGGTGCACGGCCGGGGGACATCTGGATTACGGCCTCTGCCAGTTCATGGGAGAACAGGGGAATGCCAATATCATCCTTCTCTGCCAGAGAGAGCTTAGAGAGGTCTGCAAACAAAACCTGAGCACAAATAGGATCACACAGTTCTGCCCTGTACAATTCAGAATACAACTCCACAGTCTGCTCCCGCATCTCCCCCACCACAGAGGTCACCCGCACATTGGACAGCCATCGACAATGCATACCCTTGGCTTCAGCGCTCTGTCTTTCCAAACCAAAGGAGGAGGAGCTGGGAGCATCCATCTCCTTGAGCATGGAGAACTAGCTCTTACAAGTGCGTCATTCGCTTTAACCCGGATAAAACTGCCAAGATCCCTACGTAATTGAGCTTAATTCGCATGGAGACCTACATTGCCTTACCTCACCAGCTCTACCGCCACCAGACTTATACTACGCTCGAGTTCCCCCAATACTCTCGTAACCTCTGAGGGTGAGAGAGCTGTATACTGTTTACAGAAAAGCCAAATTTGGATTTTTCACACATCCCACCATTGACTCTGAGACTCATACTCCTCTCTTCACTGCCCCCACCTTCCTAAAAAGTCTGGAATAGGATGCAATAGGATGCATTCCGAGGCCCTGGTGAAATAGACAGCAGAGCCATGTTAATGTTGTGATACAAAAAACCCACCGGGAGAATGGTAGAGTCCAACACCCTATTGCTGATTCCTGGACATGTAAAACTGATTGAGTCGGGCTGCACTCACCCTAGCCCCAAAGACCTACACCCATGTATACTGTCTTGTGTTGGGATGTCTAGTTCTCCAAACATCCACTAGTTCAAACTGATGTCCCTTAACACCCCCGCTGAGCCTGAATGAGGCTCCTCAGAGCCAGAGCGGGTGCAAAAACGACTGCCACCCCTACACTAACGTTTGTTCCATGGCTAAACACACTTGCCCATTTCCACCAGAGCCTCCAATCAACCTCATTCACCACATCTCTATGTACCTCCTGCAGAAACAACACGTGTACTTTTTTTGTTTTAGAAATTCACCCAACAGACTCCTCTATCCTGCATCTCTGACGCTATTTATATGAACCTCTTTCAACTAGGGGGCAGTATTTTTATGTTTTGATAAATAATTTTCCTAAAGTAAACGGCCTATTTCTCAGGGCCATATGCTTGAATATGCATATCATTTACAGATTAGGATAGAAAACACTCTAAAGTTTGCAAAACTGTCAATATATTGTCTGTGAGTATAACAGAACTGATACTGCAGGCGAAAACTTGAGGAAAATCAAACCAGGAAGTGGCTTCTATTTTGAAAGCTCCATATTCCATAGCCTGCCTTTGCTCCATTTAAAGGGATATCAACCAGATTCCTTTTCCTATCGCTTCCTCAAGGTGTCAACAGTCTTTAGACATAGTTTCAGGCTTTTATTTTGAAAAATGAGCGAGAAAGATAACATCGCGTCAGTGGATAGCTGGGTGTTCGCATGAGTTTTGCTTAGGCAACACAGTGGGGCAACCATTGACTCTCCCTCTCCTACTGAAAAAGAAACAGTGCCGGTTGATATATTATCGATTATATATTTGAAAAACAACCTGAGGCTTGATTATAAAAAACGTTTTTGAAATGTTTCTGTGGACATTATGGAAACTATTTGGAATTTTCGTCAAAAATCATCTTTATGGAACAAACATAATATTTGTTGTGTAACTGGGAGTCTCGTGAGTGAAAACATCCGAAGATCATCAAAGGTAAATGATGAATTTGATTGCTTTTCTGATTTTCGTGACCGAGCCACCTGATGCTAAGTGTACTTAATGTTTTATCGTGCGATCGATAAACTTACACAAACGCTTGGATTGCTTTCGCTGTAAAGCATAATTTCAAAATCTGACACAACAGGTGGATTAACAAAAGGCTAAGATGTGTTTTCCTATATTGCACTTGTGATTTCATGAATATAAATATTTATAGTAATATTTATTGTATTTCGCGCTATGCTATTCAGCGGTTGTTGATGACACTTATCCTGATAGGGGGATTGCAGCCATAACAAGTTTAGAACAAATTATTTTTTTCAAAGACCACCTAGGAGCAGTGGGTTAACTGCCTTGTTCAGGGGCAGCACAACAGATTTGTACTTTGTCGGCTAAGGGATTTTAACTTGCAACCTTTTAGTTTCTAGTCCAATGCTCTAACCACTAGGCTACGCTGCCGGCCTCATCATATGTGACAGGGCTTGCAAACCATTACAGACTACAAAGGGAAGCACAGCCGAGAGCTGCCCAGTGACACGAGGCTACAAGACGAGCAAAACTACTTCTATGCTTGCTTCGAGGCAAATGGCACTGAAACATGCATGAGAGCACCAGATGTTCCGGAAGGCTCTCCGCAGCTGATGTGAGTAGGACTTTTCAAAAGGTCAACATTCACAAGGCCGCAGGGCCAGACGGATTACCAGGACGTGTACTGCGAGCATGCGCTGACCAACTGGCAAGTGTATTCAATGACATTTTTCAACCTCTCCTTGTCCGAGTCTGTAATACCAACATGTTTTAAGCAGGCTACCATAGTGCCTTTGGCCTAGAACACCAAGGTAACCTGCCTAAATGACTACCGACTCGTAGCACTCTCAGTTGTGATCATGAAGTGCTTTGAAAACCTGGTCATGGCTCACATCAACACCATTAACCCACCATAGTGCCCTCAAAGCTCATCACTAAGCTAAGGATCCTGGGACTAAACACCTCCCTCTGCAACTGGATCCTCGACTTCTGGGCGGGCCACCCCCAGGTGGCGAGAGTGGGTAGCAACACATCTGCCACGCTGATCCTCAACACTGAGCCACCCAGGGGCGCATGCTCAGTCCCCTCCTGCACTCCCTGTTCATCCATCACTGCATATGGCCTGGCACGACTCCAACACCATCATTAAGTTTGCCGATGACACAACAGTGGTAGACCTGATCACCGACAATGACGAGACAGCCTATAGGGAGGAGGTCAGAGACCTGGCTGGGTCGTGCCAGAATAACAACCTATCCCTCAACGTAACCAATACTAAGGAAATGATTGTGGACTACAGGAAAAGGAGGACCGAGCACTGTCATCGACAGGGCTGTAGTGGAGCAGGTTGAGAGCTTCAAGTTCCTCGGTGTCCACATCACCAACAAACTAGAATGGTCCAAACAAACCAAGACAGTCGTGAAGAGGGCATGACAAAGCCAATTCCCCCTCGGGAAGCTAAAAAGATTTGGCATGGGTCCTGCGATCCTCAAATGGTTCTACAGCTGCAACATTGAGAGCATCCTGGCTGGTTGCATCACTGACTGGAACGGCAATTGCTCGGCCTCCGACCGCAAAGCACTACAGAGGGTTGTGCGTATGGCCCAGTACATCACTGGGGCTAAGCTGCCTGCCATACAGGACCTCTCCATCAGGCGGTGTCAGAAGCCCTAAAAATTGTCAAAGACCCCAGCCACCCCAATCATAGACTGTTCTCTCTACTACCGCATGGCAAGCGGTACCGGAGTAACAAGTCTAGGACAAAAAGGCTTCTGAACAGTTTTTTACCCCCAAGCCATAAGATTGCTGAACAGGTAATCAAATGGCTACCCGGACTATTTGCATTGCGCCCCGCAACCCACCAACCACTCTTTACACTACTGCTACTCATCATATATGCATAGTCACTTTAACCATATCTACATGTACATACTACCTCAATCAGCCTGACTAACTGGTGTCTGTATGTAGCCTCGCTACTTTTATAGCCTCGCTACTGTATATTGCCTCGCTAATGTTTTTCACTGTCTTTTTACTGTTGTTCTTATTTCTTTACTTCACCATTGTTCAACTAATACGATTTTTTTTGCACTATTGGTTAGAGCCTGTCAGTAAGCATTTCTCTGTAAGGTCCTGTTGTATTCGTCGTATTCAACAGACTTGACAAATAAACTTTGATTTGAAGTAAATAAACATCTGCATTTTGAAAGTGTATTTTTATCATTCTTTTAAGGAAAGGATAAAGATGCTGATGAAGAAATACAGTACTGTTCAGCTTTATCCTACATTTTGCGTTTAAAGCATTTTCAAGATAGAAGCCGCCTGCATTTGTTTATTAGGCTACTGTGCAGTCTGACAAGTAACATAGCCTACAGTACATACTGTAGTATTCATGCCAATACCGCCTGACTCTGGACTAATGCATCAGCTGTCACCCATATTTCCAGCGAGACTATTCAAGCCATCGAGTCACTCATGAATGAAGATGATGAGCGATCAGCAAAGGCCATCTGTAATCTGCTGGCATCACGTCACATCAACATTGCTTTAATCACAGTTAGAAGACAGTTGAAGAAACTTGCGTGGACTTATGGAAAGGCTTGGTAAACATGTTATATATATATTTAAGTTTGGCTATTACAAACCAAAAGGTACATAAAATATTGTAGCCTACACCTCACGGACTGCAATAGAGTTTCCACAATAATTCACTGTTGCCTTCTTTTTCAGGTATCATGGCTCGAGATTTCTTTGAGGAAGAAATCATCAAGAGATATGCTGGACCCTATGTCAAAGAAGTATTTCTGGGAACACTTCGTTTCTTTCATTTAGAATATATTTTTTCTCGTTATTTCATTAACAAAAGCATAAATATGTTGATGAAGAAATACAAAATGCTTCCAGCTGTCCATCACTACTGTAAATAAAAACACAGCATGTTGTTTTGTTTACATTCTTTATTGAAACCACAATGTCACCAATCATTTGTATCTACCTTTCCAATTACATTAAAAGTTTGGGGATTTACAAATGTGCGCTTTCTTGTAATTTTTCGTTAAATCCAGTTTGGATTTAAGTATAACTTTTGACTGACACCTATTTTCTAATACCTGCCCCCAAAATTAATATCTAAGGGGCATTTTTCACGCCATTTTTAGTTACATTGTTTTAGTTTGTATGTGCAGACTGGCATTAAGAACAGTGGGAACGTTTCTCTAGTCAGCACCATTATTTGTGCAAAGCCCCTTACAATGTTGCTCTGTGCTACCGAGTGGGGGTCCACCCCCCTCCCCTTCATCCACCTCCCTTCCCGATGCTCTAGGCCCGTCTTCTAGAGAACTGCAAGGCAATCCCATTGTGCACCACTCGGGAGCCATGACCAGTATGACCAATATATACATTGTCCTGCTAATAACAGGGTTAATAATATACTTGTGAGAATATCCAAGGGGCTTTTATATAATTCTGAATTCATAATAATAATAATAATAATCGCTTGGCTTAAAAAAATAAACTATATTTTGGAGATTATTTTGTTTTCAAATAACGTAAACTGAGCTAGAAAAGGCCATTTTTGTAAGGGTTTTCTTCTGGTGAAAGAGAGGCGGACCAAAATGCAGCGTGGTGGTTATTCATGTTTTTAATAAAGACGACTATACATGAACAGACTATACAAAACAAGAAAAGTGAAAACCTAAACAGTCCTATCTGGTGCAAACACAGAGACAGGAACAATCACCCACAAAACCCAACACAAAACAGGCTACCTAAATATGATTCCCAATCAGAGACAATGACTAACACCTGCCTCTGATTGAGAACCATATCAGGCCAAACATAGAAATAGACAAACCAGGCACACAACATAGAATGCCCACCCAGCTCACGTCCTGACCAAAACTAAAACAAGGAAAACACATACGAACGATGGACAGTTCGTGACAATTTTTGAACATGGGGTGAGACATTGTTACTAATTTGTAAATAAAGTCAGTTTGTTTTTAGAGGGAGAGAAACCAAAAGCCTACAGTCATCTCATAGGTCTCCAAGTTGATGTATTGAACCAGCATCTGTAGCAACACAATTTGAACTGCGATGCATTGTCTTAGAGCACTGCACCACTTAGGCACTGTACAACGTGACTGGTCGGGAGTCGGCTTCAGTACTACAGTACGAGCAAAATAATCCTAACATTTTCACACCCTAATTGTAGTCAAATTTTCTCTTAGAATAAATACCTTAGTGTGACAACAGTTTTAGTAAGTAATAATGAAGTTGTGCATCATTTTCAGTTTCTATTTGGTTTATATCGCCCATTAATTTTCAGTTAGAGACACAGCAGCACCTTGGGACCCAAAAGCATAACTCCTCCTTGCGCTGGTCTGGAGCAATGAAGTAGTGACGCATGGTACCATACTAAACCACAAAATACTTCTAAGTCCTGCAGCATAATCGCAAAACGTTTAGTTGAGCAACCACGGTACGCATCTCAGATCACTGCTGATCACCATGCCCCTCATTCCAACAAAGAGGATCTCAACATGAAAGTAACACATACGCCAGGCCATGAGCAGGCCCAACCCCCGCTCTTATACTAGCCCAAGTAAATGGAATGGACCAGATGCTCAGCAGGCTCTGCTCACACTTAGTGGTCTGAGGCCAAACCACATGACTAACAACAGACACTTTATGGAACACAAAGCCTTCACTATCTCATCCTTGAATATCCAAGGCCTGAGGTCATCTGCCTTTGGACACACTGATTGCGCTCTAGGTTACATTGAGCTGGTAGTCCAATCCACCAAATACCCAGGTGTGGAACAGGAATGGGACTCAGGGGGTATGCTAATTAGGTATAGAGCAGACCTAACTCACTCTATTACAATAATAAAAACGGGAACATTTTTAAATTTGACTAGAAATTCAAAAGGAAATTCTCTCAACAGAGAAAAATGTTCTCCTGTGTGCTACCTATATACCACCACAAGAATCCCCATACTTTAATGAAGACAGCTGCTCCATCCTGGAGGGGGAAATCAATATTTTCCAGGCCCAGGGACCTGTACTAGTCTGTGGCGACCTAAATGCCATAACTGGACAAGAACCTGACTCTCAGCACACAGGGGATCAAACAACTACCTGGAGGTGACATCATTCCCTCCCCATCTTTTTATTTGATGTATGTTTAATTTATCCTTTATTTAACTAGGCAAGTCAGTTAAGAACAAATTCTTATTTACAATGATGGCCTACCCTAGCCAAACACTAATCCGGACGACGCTGGGCCAATTGTGCGCCGCCCGCCTAGGCACAACTATGACAACATAACCAACAAAAACGGGTCACAACTCCTGCAGCTCTGTCACACCCTGGGTATGTACATAGTCCATGGTAGGCTTTGAGGGGTCTCGTACGGTAGGTGCACCTATAGTTATTGAGTACTGTAGACTACTTTATCACTGACCTCAACCCCGACTCTCTCAGAGCATGATTATCAGATCACAGCAAAATCACAGTCTACTTGAACAGAGCAATACTCAATCATAAGGCATCAAAGCCAAAGGAACTGAATAATATTAAGAAATGCTAAAGATAGAATGAAACTAGTGTGGAAACCTACCAAAAAATGCAATCCCTTTTAGACAACTTCATGGACAAAATATTTCACTGTACTAGTGAAGGGGTAAATGTGTCAGTAGAAAACCGAAACAGGATATTTGATCTCTCAGCTTCGCTATCAAATCTAAACATTTCAAGCAGAAAACCTAAGAAAATGAACAACAATGACAAATGGTTTGATGAAGAATTCAAAAACCTAAGAAAGAAATTGAGGAACATATCCAACCAAAAACATAGAGACCCCGGAAATCTGAGCCTTCACTATGGTGAATCACTAAAACAATACAGAAATGTACAACGGAAAAAAAGGAACATCAGTTCAACATAATTGAAGAATCCATAGACTCTAACCATTTCTGGGAAAATTGGAAACACTAAGCAAACAACACTAAGTGTTATCCATCCAAAACTGAGATTTGTGGATAAACAACTTCTCCAATCTTTTTGGCCCTATAACAAAGAACAAAGAGCAAAAACATATACAAGATCAAATACAAATCTTAGAAACAACTATTAACTTCTTAGAGATAGGGAGCAGCATTTCCACTTTTTGAAAAATAGCGTGCACAACTTCAACTTCCTGCTACTTATGCCAGGAATATATTATATGTATATGATTAGTAGGTATGGATAGAAAACACTCTGAAGTTTCTGAAACTGGTTCAATCATGTCTGTGACTATAGCAGAACTTATGTAGCAGGCAAAAACCTAAGGAAAAACTGTTCAGAATATATATATTTTCTCCTCTGACAGTTCCCTCGGTTGTCTTGCCAACGGAAATTAGATAGAGCCCATTTTACAGTTCCTACGACTTCCACAGGATGTCACCAATCTTTGGAATAAGGTTGAAGTTAATCATTGGTGAAACGAAGAAGAGGCACTTCCTGGAACAACGTTACACTGTTGATAGTTACGCAAGAGGGAAAAAGGGGCATGTTTTGTTTACTTTCTCTATCGAATACAGTTTGCCCCGTCTACAATTTGATCGATTATTAACGTTTAAAAATACCTAAAGTTGTATTACAAAAGTAGTTTGAAATATTTTGGCAAAGTTTATAGGCAACTTTTGAAATGTTTTGTAGTGACGTGTTTTGGAAAGCAGTTTTTATCCGGATCAAACCTGCTTTATAAATGGACATTTTGGGTATACATGGACGGAATTAATCGAAAAAAATGGACCAATTGTGATGTTTATGGGACATATTGGAGTGCCAACAAAGAAGCTTGTCAAAGGTAATGCATGTTTTATATTTTATTTCAGTGTTTTGTGTAGGGCCGGCTACGCTAATTATTTTGTTTACAACTCGTTCAGGTGGTTCAGGGTGGGTGCATGCTATCAGATAATAGCTTTTTGCAGGGCTCGGGCAGTGCTCCTCCTGCTCCTCCTTGCTCCTGTTCTCTATTCCATTTGCACAACAGCATGTGAAATTTATTGTCAATCAGCGTAGCTTCCTAAGTGGACAGTTTGATTTTACAGAAGTGTGATTGACTTGGAGTTACATTGTGTTGTTTAAGTGTTCCCGTTTTTTTGTTGAGCAGTGTATATATACACACACAGACATAGGCTATGGTCGTTCTCATACAAACAAACAGACCCTCACTCACAATGCTAACGTGTATTTTACCCATTTCATTACATCTTTATATATTGCAAATAAAATGCAAATAATATTTTATATTAATTTCAAACAAAGGCATTAGCATGAGAGCAACTTACCAGTCCTAAACAATGTCCTCTCCGTTCAAAAAATATGCCTCAGTTTCAGAGTCTTCAAAATGGAGTTTTCAAAAAGCAGATCTGTCTCACTTCCCTCTAAAATTGTTTCTACCTTCGTATATCTAGTCTTATAATTAGCTTTCCTTGACTTATTCACCATGATGTTGGATAAATAAACAGCTGAAGATGCAAGTCACCGAAATACTGCTGTGCGTAATAAGCGTCGCTCCTTCACAGTTGAATTGGCAATGGCGAAAGAATGGTCCTTATGCCAGCGTTCAATGGAAAGGTTTGACTTACAACAAAGAACCATGGGATATTGCCGTTTACCTCTGCTCATTGATTATCTACCCAGTTAGATTTCAAGACGATCAGGGGTCATTGGGTTAAAATACAGTCAATCAACGAGACAGTGGTCATATAATTGGTGCACAATGGGCTCGTCACTTGTGGTCTTCCAATCGTTTTTTCCGGGTCAATACGTCCCTCAAAATGACCCATCAAGTTTGGTTGTGTTACAAGCAAACAGTTGATTGCAAGGAAACCAAACATGACTGGTTAAAGTCTGTCTATTTTACGTTGGATGTTACGTCGAAAATTGAATGACACGAAATTCAACGAGATAAGCGTTCACAAAATGTTTCGTGTTAGGCTATAAAAAATGGATTTAACCGAAAAAAAGACCATTCATTCTGTAACAAAGAGCCTTGGGATTGCAACCAGAGTAAGATCCTCAAAGGTAAACAATTTATTTCAATGCAATCTGTGATTTTGTTACGCAAGTGCTGGCTGAATAAGTACTTTGATATGGGGGTCTGTGCTCAGATAATCGCAGCGTATTATTTCGAAATAAATAATTTTTTAAATCTGACAACACAGTTGGATTAGCAAGATTCTAGGCTTTCGAACTATGTGAGACACTTGTATTTTCATGAATGTTTAATATGACTATTTATGTAGCGATCACCGTATGCTGTTGAATTTAATCCCGCTAACGGGTTCGGTACGAAGAGAGGTTAAAAATACACAAATTCCAAATGGCTATAATTAAACTCTATAATTAAACTCTCTGGCATCTTTCCCAATATTTGGAAAAAAAGACTGATCACCTCAATCCACATTAGTGGAGACAAATTGGACCCGAATAACAGGGATATGTGTCAACAGAAGCCCTGGGAAAATCCCCTGCATTATCATTAATAGCAGACTCGCCAATTTCCTCAGTGAAAACAATGCACTGTACTGAGCAAATGTAAGATTGGCTTTTTACAAAATGACCGTACGAAAAACCACATTTTCACCCTAATTGACAAAGCAACAAACCAAAACCAAGGCAAAGTGTTTTTATGCTTTGTTGATTTCAAAAAACCTTTTGAATCAATTTGGCATGAGGGTCTGCTATACACATTGATGGAAAGTGGTGTTGGGGGAAAACATACAACATAAAATCCATGTACACAAACAACAAGTGTGCAGTTCAAATTTGCAAAAAACACACATTTCTTTCCACAGTTATGTGGGGTGAGACAGGGATGAAGCTTAAGCCCCACCCTCTTCAACATACATATAAACAAATTGGCGAGGGCACTAGAACAGTCTACAGCACCCAGCCTCACAGTACTAGAATCTGAGGTCAAAATGTCTACTGTTTGCTGACAATCTGGTGCTTCTGTACCCAACCTAGGAGGGCCTACAGCAGCACCTAGATCTTCTGCACAGATTGTGTCAGACCTGGGCCCTGACAGTTCGGGTTCGTGCAGTGGGTGAGATCTTTGTGGACTATACTCAGCCTTGTCTCAGTGTAGTAAATTGTTGGTTTGTGGATATCCCTCTCGTGGTATAGGGGCTGTGCTTTGGCAAATTGCGTGAGGTCATGACTGGTTGGCCCTGTCCCAGGGTATCATTGGATTGGGCCACAGTGTCTCCTGACCCCTCCTGTCTCAGCCTCCAGTGTCTATGCTGCAATAGTTTGTAGTTTATCTGGTGTAATTCTCCTGTCTTATCTGGAGTCATTTGTGAATTTAAGTATGCTCCCTCTAATTCTCTCTGCTCGGCTATGAAAAGCCAAATTACATTTACTCCTGAGGTGTTGACCTGTTGCAACCTCTGTTGCACTTGCTACTACCAATGTGATTATTGTTATTTGATCCTGCTGGTCACCTATGAACATTTGAACATAGCCATGTACTGTTATAATCTCCACCTGGCACAGCCAGAAGAGGACTGGCCAACCCTCAGAGCCTGGTTCCTTTGTAGGTTTCTTCCTAGGTTCCTGCCTTTCTAAGGAGTTTTTCATAGCCATGGTGCTTCTACATCTGCATTGCTTGCTGTTTGAGTTTTAGGCTGGGTTTCTGTATAGCACTTTGTGGCATTGGATTATGTAAAAATGGCTTTATAAATAGAGTTGAAGTCAGAAGTTTACATAAATTTAGGTTAGAGTCATTAAAACTTGTTTTTCAACCACGCCAAACATTTCTTGTTAACAAACTATAGTTTTGGCAAGTCGGTTAGGACATCTACTTTGTGCATGACACAAGTTATTTTTACCCCAAGAATTTACAGACAGATTATTTCACTTATGTATCACAATTCCAGTGGGTCAGAAGTTTACATACAATTAGTTGACTGTGCCTTTAACCTCTTGCTTCTACCTGGCACGCAGGCGTCCCATCTAGAGCTCTGGAAATGCAAATGCGCTACGCTAAATGCTAATAGTATTAGTTAAAACTCAAACGTTCATTAAAATACACATGCAAGGTATTGAATTAAAGCTACACTCGTTGTGAATCCAGGCAACAAGTCATATTTCTAAAATGTTTTACGGCGAAAACATAGCACATATTTATGTCAAACCACCACCGCAGACATAGCTCATTAGCATAGCCAAGTAGGAAAAAATATGCAATCAACAAACGCAGGATTTAAAAAAAAATCATTTCACTAACCTTTTGAAATCTTCATCAGATGACAGTAATATAACATGTTACACAGTACATTCATTTTTTTTTCAATAATCTGCAATATATATATCCATAAATCTCTGTTTACATTGACGCATCGTTCAAAAAATGCTACTAAAATGTCAGGAGAAATGAAATAGCTCCAGCAGATAACGTCAGCTAACAAGGAATACACATCATAAACTTTGACTAAATATGCATGTTTTACATATGTATAGGAAGATACACTTCTTCTAAATGCAAACGCTGTGTTACATTTATTTTTAACGTTACAGTTTGCGTTTACTAGGCTATACTAGGAGTCGGCGCTCCAAATGTATCATTATGCCTCCTCTATCTTGGAGTCGACAGAAACCCAAAATTAACACATAAATATTCCCTTACCTTTGCTGTTCTTCCATCAGAAGACCTGGAAGGGATTATACTTACCAAAACAGCGTTTAGTTTTCAAGTCTGCGTCTTTCGGTTCTCAATATATCACTAGCCACTTTAAACAATGCTTACCTTATATAATGTTACTTACCCTACATTATTAATCTCATATGCATATGTATATACTGTACTCTACATCATCGACTGCATCCTTATGTAACACATGTATCACTAGCCACTTTAACTATGCCATTTTGTTTACTTTGTCTACACACTCATCTCATATGTATATACTGTACTCGATACCATCTACTGTATGCTGCTCTGTACCATCACTCATTCAAGTATCCTTATGTACATGTTCCTTATCCCCTTACACTGTGTATAAGACAGTAGTTTTGGAATTGTTAGTTAGATTACTTGTTGGTTATCACTGCATTGTCGGAACTAGAAGCACAAGCATTTCGCTACACTCGCATTTAACATCTGCTAACCATGTGTATGTGACAAATACAATTTGATTTGATTTGATTTGATTTGAAAATAGCCACTTTTCGGTCGAAATGTAGGCAAAATTCAAGTGGATGCGCACCAAAACGTCGAAATTATATATTATATGTCGAGTAAACTTGTCAAACTATGTTCATAATTAAGCTTTAACATGTTATAAAGGTGTACAGCAATTGTGAGGATGAAGCGAAACACACACGTCTTGTAATTGATCCTGAAGAAAAGAGAGAGTGGGAGCAGAGCGCGCATAAACGTACACTTTTTTTCCGCGTGACCGAGACCTTTTGGCACGCTCAACGTCTCATGAGCGCGCGATTCACACAATGAGAAGCCCCATTGAAAGCAGGCTTCGCGCTGAACACGTAGGAACTGTTCCCAGAGCGGTAGTTGTTTGGGAAGGCGTTTAAGATGACGTCAAAGTTGGGCCAACTTTTTCCATGACAAGAGAGATTTTGGGAGAATGCATGCCCTGAGACTTCTGCTTTACATAGAGACAAAATTTAAACGGTTTTAGAAGCTTTAGAGTGTTTTCTATTCGATAATATTTTTTATATGCATATATTAGCAACTTTTGACAAAAATGTATCCTGTTTTATATGGGTACCCAATTCCTCCATTAGGGGCAGTAAACAGGGCTAGGCTTAAGAGGTTAAACAGCTTGGAAAATTCCAGAACATTATGTCATGGATTTAGAAGCTTCTGATAGGCTAATTGACATCATTTTAGTGAATTGGAGGTGTACCTGTGGATGTATTTCAAGGCTACCTTCAAACTCAGCGCCTCTTTGCTTGACATCATGGGAAAATCAAAATAAATCAGCGAAGACCAAAGACAAAAAAATGGTAGACCTCCACAAGTCCGGTTCATCCTCGGGAGCAATTTCCAAATACTTGAAGGTACCATGTTCATCTGTACAAACAATAGTACGAATGTATAAACACCATGGGACCACGCAGCCGTTATACCGCTCAGGAAAGAGACGGTCTCCTAGAGATTAATGTACTTTTTTGCGAAAAGTGCAAATCAATCCCAGAACAACAGCAAAGGACCTTGTGAAGATGCTGGAGGAAACAGGTACAAAAGTATCTATATCCACAGTGAAATGAGTCCTATATCGACATAACCTGAAATGCCGCTCAGTAAGGAAGAAGCCACTGTTCCAAAACTGCCATAAAAAAGCCAGACTACGGTTTGCAACTGCACATGGGGACAAAGATCGTACTTTTTCGTGAAATGTCTTTTGGTCTGACGAAACAAAAATAGAACTGTTTGGCCATAACGTTCATTATTATGTTTGGAGGGAAAAGGAGGAGACTTGCAAACCGAAGGACACCATCCCAACCGTGAAGCACAGGGGTGGCAGCATCATGTTTTGGGGGTGATTTGCTGCAGGAAGGAATGGTGCACTTCACAAAATAGATGGCATCATGAGGGAAGGAAAAATATGAGGATATATTGAAGAAAAATCTTAAGATATCAGTCAGGAAGTTAAAACTTCTTAGCTGCAATCCCATTAACGGGATATGACAACAGCCAGTGAAAGTGCAGGGCGCCAAATTCAAAACAACAGTAATCTCATAATTAAAATTCCTCAAACATACATTAGGCTTTACGGCGAAAGCACTACAAACGATGATGTTAGGTCACCACCAAGCCACAGAAAAACAGTCTCAAAAAGCACAAATAGAGATAAAATGAATCACTAACCTTTGATGATCTTCATCAGATGACACTCATAGGACTTCATGTTACACAATACATGTATGTTTTGTTGATAAAGTTAAAAAATCTGAATTTAGAATGGAGCATTACGTTCACTAGTTCCAAAAACATCCAGTGATTTTGCATAGCCACATCGACATAGCTAGCTACATAGCCGTCTTTGTATCAAAGATAATTGTGTAGTCTAGAGCGACTTTCTAGGTTAGCTAACCAGCTATTGTCGTTCTTTTAACGCGACGTAATGTAATCAACACTGCTAGCTAGCCAGCTAGCCCCCGAATAGCAGCACTGTAGAAACTATTACACTCAACGGAATGACTTGATTAGTGTAGTGTCAACAACGTAGTGTCAACAACGCAGCCACTGCCAGCTAGCCTACAAAGTCAACAACGCAGCCACTGCCAGCTAGCCTACTTCAGCAGTACTGTATCATTTTAATCATTTTAGTCAATAAGATTCTTGCTACGTAGCTTAACTTTCTGAACATTCGAGACGTGTAGTCCACTTGTCATTCCAATCTCCTTTGCATTAGCGTAGCCTCTTCTGTAGCCTGTTAACTATGTGTCTGTTTATCCCTGTTCTCTCCTCTCTGCACAGACCATACAAACGCTTCACACCGCGTGGCCGCGGCCACCCTAATCTGGTGGTCCCAGCGCGCACGACCCACGTGGAATTCCAGGTCTCCGGTAGCCTCTGGAATTGCCGATCTGCGGTCAACAAGGCAGAGTTCATCTCAGCCTATGCCTCCCTCCAGTCCCTCGACTTCTTGGCACTAACGGAAACATGGATCACCACAGACAACACTGCTACTCCTACTGCTCTCTCTTCGTCCGCCCACGTGTTATCGCACACCCCGAGAGCTTCTGGTCAGCGGGGTGGTGGCACCGGGATCCTCATCTCTCCCAAGTGGTCATTCTCTCTTTCTCCCCTTACCCATCTGTCTATCGCCTCCTTTGAATTCCATGCTGTCACAGTTACCAGCCCTTTCAAGCTTAACATCCTTATCATTTATCGCCCTCCAGGTTCCCTCGGAGAGTTCATCAATGAGCTTGATGCCTTGATAAGCTCCTTTCCTGAGGACGGCTCACCTCTCACAGTTCTGGGCGACTTTAACCTCCCCACGTCTACCTTTGACTCATTCCTCTCTGCCTCCTTCTTTCCACTCCTCTCCTCTTTTGACCTCACCCTCTCACCTTCCCCCCCCTACTCAAAAGGCAGGCAATACGCTCGACCTCATCTTTACTAGATGCTGTTCTTCCACTAACCTCACTGCAACACCCCTCCAAGTCTCCGACCACTACCTTGTATCCTTTTCCCTCTCGCTCTCATCCAACACCTCCCACACTGCCCCTACTCGGATGGTATCACGCCGTCCCAACCTTCGCTCTCTCTCCCCCGCTACTCTCTCCTCTTCCATCCTATCATCTCTTCCCTCCGCTCAAACCTTCTCCAACCTATCTCCTGATTCTGCCTCCTCAACCCTCCTCTCCTCCCTCTCTGCATCCTTCGACTCTCTATGTCCCCTATCCTCCAGGCCGGCTCGGTCCTCCCCTCCCGCTCCGTGGCTCGATGACTCATTGCGAGCTCACAGAACAGGGCTCCGGGCAGCCGAGCGGAAATGGAGGAAAACTCGCCTCCCTGCGGACCTGGCATGCTTTCACTCCCTCCTCTCTACATTTTCCTCCTCTGTCTCTGCTGCTAAAGCCACTTTCTACCACGCTAAATTCCAAGCATCTGCCTCTAACCCTAGGAAGCTCTTTGCCACCTTCTCCTCCCTCCTGAATCATCCTCCCCCTCCCCCCCCTCCTCCCTCTCTGCAGACGACTTCGTCAACCATTTTGAAAAGAAGGTCGACGACATCCGATCCTCGTTTGCTAAGTCAAACGACACCACTGGTTCTGCTCACACTGCCCTACCCTGTGCTCTGACCTCTTTCTCCCCTCTCTCTCCAGATGAAATCTCGCGTCTTGTGACGGCCGGCCGCCCAACAACCTGCCCGCTTGACCCTATCCCCTCCCCTCTTCTCCAGACCATTTCCGGAGACCTTGTCCCTTACCTCACCTCGCTCATCAACTCATCACTGACCGCTGGCTACGTCCCTTCCGTCTTGAAGAGAGCGAGAGTTGCACCCCTTCTGAAAAAACCTACACTCGATCCCTCCGATGTCAACAATTACAGACCAGTATCCCTTCTTTCTTTTCTCTCCAAAACTCTTGAACGTGCCGTCCTTGGCCAGCTCTCCCGCTATCTCTCTCTGAATGACCTTCTTGATCCAAATCAGTCAGGTTTCAAGACTAGTCATTCAACTGAGACTGCTCTCCTCTGTATCACGGAGGCGCTCCGCACTGCTAAAGCTAACTCTCTCTCCTCTGCTCTCATCCTTCTAGATCTATCGGCTGCCTTCGATACTGTGAACCATCAGATCCTCCTCTCCACCCTCTCCGAGTTGGGCATCTCCGGCGCGGCCCACGCTTGGATTGCGTCCTACCTGACAGGTCGCTCCTACCAGGTGGCGTGGCGAGAATCTGTCTCCTCACCACGCGCTCTCACCACTGGTGTCCCCCAGGGCTCTGTTCTAGGCCCTCTCCTATTCTCGCTATACACCAAGTCACTTGGCTCTGTCATAACCTCACATGGTCTCTCCTATCATTGCTATGCAGACGACACACAACTAATCTTCTCCTTTCCCCCTTCTGATGACCAGGTGGCGAATCGCATCTCTGCATGTCTGGTAGACATATCAGTGTGGATGACGGATCACCACCTCAAGCTGAACCTCGGCAAGACGGAGCTGCTCTTCCTCCCGGGGAAGGACTGCCCGTTCCATGATCTCGCCATCACGGTTGACAACTCCATTGTGTCCTCCTCCCAGAGCGCTAAGAACCTTGGTGTGATCCTGGACAACACCCTGTCGTTCTCAACCAACATCAAGGCGGTGGCCCGTTCCTGTAGGTTCATGCTCTACAACATCCGCAGAGTACGACCCTGCCTCACACAGGAAGCGGCGCAGGTCCTAATCCAGGCACTTGTCATCTCCCGTCTGGATTACTGCAACTCGATGTTGGCTGGGCTCCCTGCCTGTGCCATTAAACCCCTTCAACTCATCCAGAACACCGCAGCCCGTCTGGTGTTCAACCTTCCCAAGTTCTCTCACGTCACCCCGCTCCTCCGTTCTCTCCACTGGCTTCCAGTTGAAGCTCGCATCCGCTACAAGACCATGGTGCTTGCCTACGGAGCTGTGAGGGGAACGGCACCTCAGTACCTCCAGGCTCTGATCAGGCCCTACACGCAAACAAGGGCACTGCGTTCATCCACCTCTGGCCTGCTCGCCTCCCTACCACTGAGGAAATACAGCTCCCGCTCAGCCCAGTCAAAACTGTTCGCTGCTCTGGCCCCCCAATGGTGGAACAAACTCCCTCACGACGCCAGGACAGCGGAGTCAATCACCACCTTCCGGAGACACCTGAAACCCCACCTCTTTAAGGAATACCTAGGATAGGATAAGTATTCCCTCCCCCCCTTTAAGATTTAGATGCACTATCGTAAAGTGACTGTTCCACTGGATGCCATAAGGTGAATGCACCAATTTGTAAGTCGCTCTGGATAAGAGCGTCTGCTAAATGACTTAAATGTAAATGTAAATAGAGAAATAGAGAGATAGAGAAATAGAGAGAGAGAGACAGAGAGAGAGAGACATAGAGACAGAGAGAGAGAGACAGAGAGAGAGAGAGAGAGAGAGAGACATAGAGAGAGAGAGAGAGAGAGAGAGAGAGAGAGAGAGAGAGAGAGAGAGAGAGAGAGAGAGAGAGAGAGAGAGAGAGAGAGAGATACAGACGGAGACAGAGACAGAGAGACACACACACACACACACACACATAGGGGTGTTTTACCTGTTTGGAGGTCTTCCATGGAGAGAGGTGACCTGCAGAAAAACAAACAGCAAATGCTAGTCCTTTGAGCAGACAGAGAAAAATAACTGTATGATAGGTTATCTTATCATTACAGCGGCAGAAGTAAAGAACAGTAGGGAAACTTTGTACAAGAGTAAGTAGGCTGTCGGTACAAAACAATAATTCCATATCACAATTTCTCTTGGAATCCATACATCGTAGGCTTTTGAGAAACCAAGGCTATTGAGTCTGCCGATAAGAATGTGGTGATTGACAGAATCAAAAGCCTTGGCCACGTTGGTGAAGACGGCTGCACAGTACTGTCTTTTGTCGATGGATGTTATGATATCGTTTAGGACCTTGAGTGTTTAGGACCTTGACCCATGACCAGCTCAGAAACCAGATTGCATAGTGGAGAAGATATGGTGGGATTCGAAATGATCAGTGATCTGTTTGTTAACTTGGCTTTTGGAGATTTTAGAAAGGCAGGGCAGAATGGATATATGTCTATAACAGTTTAGGTTTAGAGTGTCTCCCAACTTGAAGAGGGGGATGACCGTGGCAGCTTTCCAATCTTTGGGGATCCCAGAGGAAACAAAAGAGAGGTTGAACAGGCTGGTAATAGGGGTTGCAACAATTTTGGCAGATCATTTTAGAAAGAGAGGGTCCAGATTGTCTAGCCCAGCTGATTTGTAGGGATCCAGATTATGCAGCTCTTTCAGAACAGCAGCTGTCTAGATTTGGTTAATGGAGAAATGGGGGGGTGCTGAGGTGTTGGCCGGGATAGGTGAAAAGCATGGTGGAAAGCATGGAGTGCCGTAGAAAAATACATATTGAAATGATCGATTATCGTACATTTATCGTTGGTGACATTGTTTCCTAGCCTCAGTGCAGTGGGTAGCTGGCAGGGGGTGCTCTTATTCTCCATGGCCTTTACAATGTCCCAAAACATTTTGGAATTGGTGCTTCCCTAACTGACTGAGAATATTGGGTCCTGACTCCCCTGAAAATGTGCATATCGCGGGGGCTATTTGATGCTAATGCAGAGCTCCACAGGAGGTTTTTGTGCTGGTCAAGGGCAGTCAAGTCTGGGGCGATCGAAGGGTTATATCTGTTCTTAGTTCTACATTTTTTTTGAATGGGACATACTTATTTAAGATGGTGAGGAAAGCTTTTAAAGAGAAACCAGGCGTCCTCTACTGACGGGATGAGGTCAATATCCTTCCAGGATACCCGGATACCTGATTAGAAAGGCCTGCTCGCTGAAGTGTTTAATTGAGCGTTTGACAGTGATGAGGGGTGGTCGTTTGACCGCGGACCCATCACGCACGCAGGCAATGAGGCAGTGATCATTGAGATCCTGGTTGAAGACAGCAGAGGTGTATTTAGATGGTTACGGATTAAGTGTAAATTCCTTAATAATTTGTGTGAGATTGAGGGCATCTCTCTTAGATTGTAGGACAGCCAGGGTGTTAAGCATATCCCAGTTTAGGTCACCTAACAGTACGAACTCTGAAGATAGATGGGGGGCAATGAATTCACATATGGTGTCCAGGGCACAGCTGGGGGCTGGAAGGGGTCTATAACAAGCGGCAGCGGTGAGAGACTTGTTTCTGGAAAGTTGGATTTTTAAAAGTAGAAGCTCGAATTGTTTGGGCACAGACCTGGATAGTATGATAGAACTGCAGGCTCTCTCTGCAGGAGAGTGCAACTCTGCCCGGTTTGGCAGTTCTTTCTTTTTGGAAGCTGTTATAGTTAGGGATGGAATTTTGATGTAGTCCATTCCTGATAAACCAGGGAGATGACAATGGAAATCATGCAGTTATATTTTTGTGAGACTACATTAATCCATCCCCAATCTATATAAACCAAAAAACAGGACTAAGTAGACTACTGTACACATTGGAATGTCCACAAAGTCAGGATTGTAGTTTACATAGGTGGTTCTCAAATCTTTGAAGTGTCAAAATGTACACTATACCCAGTTGTTTATGAATAATAACATATTGTTCATTAACCATTCTGTTGTGAATTTGTGAATTAGGGGAGAAGGATTGCAGCTGCGATCAGCTCAGGGTCTTGAAACATATGGCTGAAGCGTTTCTTAAGTCCAAATTGTAGCACATCCACCAGAGGCTCACATTACTTCAGGGACAACTTGATTCAGTTAAGTTTTGTTATCAGCAAGTTGATAGTTGGAAGAAAAAAAAGCGCTCAAGAAGTTGTCTTTTGTAGTTGTCTGTTGTCTGTTGTAGTTCTTACAATCTTACCCTGGATTTCGAACTCAGAATAGATGTAATTTAGGGCACCTGCCAGCACATCAAAGGTGTGCAAGCTTCTGCCAGACTGTCAGGGTCTAGCCAATGGGCTGTAACACCAATTAAGCTCCGTCTTCTTGCAGACCAGCAGTCAGTGGTGGTGGCGAAGTGGTCACCACTTCTCATGGCCTCAGTCACCTTCTTCTTCATTTCATTTGAGGCTTCATCTATCCTGGAGCGCAGTGTCGGCAATGATATGATCTGTGAGTGATGCTCAAGCCTGGACAAACCCTCTGAACGGTTCTTGTTCTACAACAGTGAATGACTGGAGCCCTTGGACCACATACTTCACCACAGCTTTATCGATGGATTTTTGGGACACTGTCTCCAGTAATGTTCTCTGCTTGATGGTGGAGGGAGTCTGAGGGGCATGTTTTCTCTTCAAAGTGTTTACAGTCAGTTCTCCATATTTCTTAAGATGGTGTACTCTGATATATTAAGAAAAGGAAAAGAAAGAAATCAGAAAGACTGTTACTTAGTTACCGTCACTAAATACTTAAGGTATAGATTCCGAATTTAAAAAGCTATAAACAACATTAGATAAGTGAGAGTTTATGAACACCATTTAATTAAGTCTACAGTAATTATCTAGGTAAGAATAACAACTTTATCAACTAACACAAGTAAGATATTGTCTTGCTAACTAGCTAAGCTAGTGGGTGTGAGCTAAAATTAGAAAGCTAAGATTAGCTAGCTAGCTTGACAGCGGTGTTTAGAGAAAAGGTATTTAGCTATACTAACATTAGCTGACTAAAATGTGCCCAGATTCGCAAACTAGCTAGTTAGCTCATGTTAGTTTAGTTAGATTGCATTAGCTAACAAAGTTTCTGAATCCGGGCACATTTTAGCCAGCTACTAGCAATGGAACCATTTATGTATAGGATTAGCTAGCATAAACTAACACTGCTTGTTGCATTAGCAAATGTGGCCTACCTAGCTAGGTTAGCTCATTTTAGCTAGCATGCTAGTATAAGTAGCTAGCATGCTAACTTTATTCCAGCTAGCTGGCAAGCTAACAGTAGATGTGTTTTTTTAGATTTGACGGCGAGTTCTTGAATGCTGGTATTTCTTGAACTTTAGGTAAACATAACCGACATTTCATTTGCTAGGATGAATCCTTCATTCTCAGAAAATAAAACATTTATTTTAGATACGGCCAGGGGTGTTCGTCCTCATCAGCAGGTGGTGGTGGTAGTGGTATCGATTTTGGACATTCTTGGGAAAAGTGCTGCAGAGTGGATGACTATTTTGTAAGTAACTGGCTCTCGGTGGGTGGGGTTTACACTTTAGGACCCTTAGATTATCCCCAAACTGATGCGGATTGGATCAACTTTGCTTGAATGTCATCGCCTGCTGCCTTGCAAAACAAGTTCACCCATGAGTGAGCCGACTTGCCGACCTTGCATATTCTTTCCAACATTATTCATATTTTTTTCAGCTTCAGATTGATTTGATTTTGTAGCGAGTAACGAAGGCTTGGTGGTCAAAGGCCCGATTGACCCAGAGTCCTCCGGGTCATTGTAAATAAGAATTTGTTCTTAACTGATTTGCCTAGTTAAATTAAAAATTAAAAATAAAGTATCAAGGTGAAAGTATACATTTTCATTTGAAAATGTAGTGAAGTAAAACTAAAAGTCGATAGCAATAGAAATAGTAAAGATACCCCAAAAAACTACTTAAGTACAGTAACATAGCATTTCTACTTTGTTACTTTACACAACTGCTTCTCTCTGCGTTCTTGAGAAAGGAATGAAGGAGAGAGAGGAGGAGATGGAAATGCACGGTGGAGAGATATCATGTAGCTAATGGTATTGTCAGCCTATTAATTATTAAAATATAAAAAACGCCCTAAGCTATTTAAAATCAAATACAAATTCACTACAATTGTAGGATAACGTTTTATAACTAGGGGGCAGTATTTTAATTTTTTGGATAAAAAAAGTTCCCATTTTAAACGACAGCTTTGGATAGAAAACACTCTGACGTTTCCAAAACTGCAACGATATTGTCTGTGAGTGCAGCAGAACTGATGTTACAGGCGAAACCCAGATAAAAAATCCAACCAGGAAGTGCCCCGTTTTTTGAAAGCCCTGCATGCCAATGACTCCTAATATGGCTGTGAATGAGCTATGGATGAGCTTACGCTTTCTACGTATTCCCCAAGTTGTCTACAGCATTGTGACGTCTTTTTACGCATTTATGTTGAAGAATAGCAGTAAGGGACCACATTTAGCAAGTGGTCACATGACGGCTCCCGCAGAAAATCTTGCGTAAAGTACACAAGTAGCCATTTTTCCAATCGCTTCTTATGAGAAACCAATTGTCCCGACGGATATTTTATCGAATAGATATGTGGAAAACACCTTGAGGATTGATTCTAAACAACGTTTTCCATGTTTCTGTCGATATTATGGAGCTAATTTGGGAAAAAGTTTGGCGTTGTAGTGACTGCATTTTCCGGTCGATTTCTCAGCCAAATGTGAAGAACAAATGGAGCTATTTCGTCTACAAAAATAATATTTTTGGAAAAAAGGAACATTTGCTATCTAACTGGGAGTCTCCTGAGTGAAAACATCCAAAGTTCTTCAAAGTTAAATTATTTAATTTGATTGCTTTTCTTATTTTCGTGAAAATGTTGCCTGCTGGTAGCAGAGCCTAGCCATAGAATTATGTCATGATAAACTTACACAAATGCTTGTCTACTAGCGTTGGCTGTAAAGCATATTTTGAAAATCTGAGATGACAGTGTGATTAACAAAAGGCTAAGCTGTGTCTCAATATATTTTAGATTTTCTAGGAAGATTTATGTCCACTGCGTTATGCTAATTAGTTTGAGGCTACGTTACGCTCCCGCATGCGGGTTTGAGAGTCATGAGAAGTTAACTCTGTAAGAGGCCCTACCTGCACAATCAATGAACCAACATCATCGCCCAGGCCTATACATTCTCTCCCAGACTCTGAAGCATAGCACAAGGAGCGTAGCACAAATCAATCCAGTCTGCATAATAATACAGTCGACATTCAAAGGCGAATACTATAATTTGTTAAATTTGCAGTATAGACTAGACCAATTAGATACCAAAGACATATTACATCTATGTCTAAAAAAATATGTATGTGCCGTGTGTATGTATTGTATAATGGCACAATCATTATTTGAATTCAGGTTTTTTTTTTGGGGGGGGTTGGGCTCATATAAACACTATGCAGTGTTTTGAATTACAGTTGAAGTCAGAAGTTCGCATACCCTTAGATGGGAGTAATTGAAAATTGTTTTTCAACCACTCCACAATTTTTTTGTTAAAACTTCTTGTGGCTGGGGGGCAGTATTGTGTAGCTTGGATGAAAAAGGTGCCCAGATTAAACTGCCTGCTACTCAGGCCCAGAAGCTAAGATATGCATATTATTAGTAGATTTGAATAGAAAACACTCTGAAGTTTCTAAACTGTTCGAATGATGCCTGTAAGTATAACAGAATTCATATGGCAGGCAAAAACCTGAGAAAAAATCCACCAGGAAGTGAGAAATCTGAGGTTTGAAGTTTTTCAACTCTTTGTCTATCCAAGATACAGTGTAAATTTGGTCCGATTGCACTTCCTACGGCTTCCACTAGATGTCAACAGTCTTTAGAACCTTGTTTCAGGCTTCTACTGTGAAGGGGGAGCGAATGAAAGCTGTATCAATCAGGTGTCTGGCAGTAGGCCATGAGCCTCCATTGAGCCTGCATTTCTAAAAACAAAGGAATTGTCCAGTTGGAACATCATTAAGATTTATGTTAAAAACATCCTAAACATTGATTCTATAAATTGTTTGACATGTTTCTATGAACTGCAACGGAACCTTTTGACTTTTCGTGTGGACCTAGTGCTCATGCCTTATGAATTTGGATTTGTGAACTAAAAGCGCGAACAAAAACGAGGTATTTGGACATAAATTATGGACTTTATCGAACAAATCAAACATTTATTGTGGAACTGGGATTCCTGGGAGTGCATTCTGATGAAGATTATCAAAGGTAAGTGAATATTTATAGTGCTATTCCTGACTTCTGTTGACTCCACCACATGACTGGTATCTGTATGGCTTGTTTTTGTGTCTGAGCGCTGTACTCAGATTATTGCAGAGTGTGCTTCTTCCGTAAAGCTTTTTTAAAATCTAACACACTGGTTGCACAAGGAGAAGTATATCTATAATACCATGGAAAACGCTTTTATCAATGTTGATTATGAGTATTTCTGTAAATTGATGTGGCTCTCTGCAAAATCACCAGATGTTTTGGAAGTAAATAAATACTGAACATAAGGCGTCAATGTAAACTGAGATTTTTGGATATAAATATGAACTTTATCGAACAAAACATACATGTATTGTGTAAAATAAAGTCATATGAGTGTCATCTGATGAAGATCATCAAAGGTTAGTGATTAATTTTATCTCTATTTCTGCTTTTTGTGACTCCTCTCTTTGGCTGGAAAAATGGCTGTGTTTTTCTAAGGCTAGGTGCTGACCTAACATAATCGCATGGTAAGCGTTCGTTGTAAAGCCTTTTTGAAATCGGACACTGTGGTGGGATTAACAACAAGTTTATCTTTAAAATGGTGTATAATACTTGTATGTTTGTGGAATTTAAATTATGATTTTTCTGTTGTTTGAATTTAGTGCCCTGCACTTTCACTGGCTGTTGTCATATCGATCCCGTTAACGGGATTTCAGCATTAAGAAGTTTTTAATTAACCAACTATACTTTTGGCAAGTTGATTAGGACATATACCTTGTGCATGACAAGTCATTTTTCCAACAATTGTTTACAGACAGATTATTTAACTTATAATGCACTGTATCACAATTCCAGTGGGTCAGAAGTTTACATACACTAAGTTTTCTGTGCCTTTAAACAGCTTGGAACATTTTAGAAAATTATGTCATGGCTTTAGAAGTTTCTGATGGGCTAATTGACATCATTTGAGTCAATTGTAGGTGTACCTGTGGATGTATTTCAAGGCCTACCTTCACACTCAGTGCTTCCTTGCTTGATATCATGGGGAAATCAACAGAAATAAGCCAAGACCTCAGAAAAACAATTGTAGACCTCCACAAGACTGGTTCATCCTTGGGAGCAATTTCCAAATGCCTGAAGGTACCATGTTTATCTGTACAAATAATAGTATGGAAGTACAAACACCATGGGAGCACGCAGCTGTCATATCGCTCAGGAAGAACACGCGTTCTGTCTACCAGAGATGAACGTACTTTGGTGCGAAAAGTGCAAATCAATCCCAGAACAACAGCAAAGGACCTTGTGAAGATGCTGGAGGAAACAGGTACAAAAGTATCTATATCCACAGTAAAAATGAGTCCTATACCGACATAACCTGAAAGGTTGTTCAGCAAGGAAGAAGCCACTGCTCCAAAACCGCCATAAAAAAAGCCAGACTACATTTTGCAACTGCACATGAGGAAAACAGTGTACTTTTTGGAGAAATGTCCTCTGGTCTGATAAAACAAAAATATAACTGTTTGGCCGAAGAACACCATCCCATCCGTGAAGCACGGGGGTGGCAGCATAATGTTTTGAGGTGCTTTGCTGCAGGAGAGACTGGTAAACTTCACAAAATTGATGGCACCATGAGGTATGAAAATTATGTGGATATATTGAATCAACATCTCAAGACATCAGTCAGGAAGTTAAGCTTGGTCGCAAATAGGTCTTCCAAATGGATAATGACAACAAGCATAATTCCAAAGTTGTTTCCAAATGGTTTAAGGACAACAAAGTCAAGGTATTGGAGTGGCCATCACAAAGCCCTGACCTCAATCCTATAGAAAATTAGTGGGTAGAACTGAAAAAGCGTGTGCGAGCAAGTAGGCCTAAGAACCTGCCTCAGTTCCACCAGCATTGTCAGGAGGAATGGACCAAAATTCACCCAACTTATTTTGGGAAGCTTGTGGAAGGCTACCTGAAATTTTTGACACAAGTTAACTTCATATGGCTGCAGGGGCAGTATTGAGTAGCTTGGATGAAAATGTGCCCATTGTAAACAGCCAGCTCCTCAGTTTCAGTTGCTAATATATGCATATTATTATTAGTATTGGATAGAAAAATACTCTAAAGTTTCCAAAACTGTCAAAATATTGTCTGTGAGTATAACAGAACTGATATTGCAGGCGAAACCCTGAGGAAAATCAAAACAGTAAGTGGTTTATATTTTTCCATAGCCTCCCTTTGCTGGATTCAAAGGGATATGAACCAGATTCCTTTTTCTATCGCTTCCGCAAGGTGTCAACAGTCTTCAGACATAGTTTCAGGCTTTTATTTCGAAAAATGAGCCAGAACGATAACATCGCGTCAAGTGGTCACATGAGTTTTGCGTGCGCAACAGAATTTGGACAGCCATTGTTTTCCCAACTCCTACTGTGAAAGACATTTGCGGTTGATATATTATTGATTATATATTTTAAAAACAACCTGAGGATTGATTATAAAAAACGCTTGACATGTTTCTGTGGACATTATGGAAACCATTTGGAATTTTCATCTGCGTTGTCGTGACCGCTATTTCCTGTGGATTTTTGAACATAATGCGACAAAGAAACGGAGTTATTTTGGATATAAAAATCATTTTTATGGAACAAACTAACATTTGTTGTGTAACTGTGAGTCTCGTGAGTGAAAACATCCGAAGATCATCAAAGGTAAACGATTAATTTGATTGCTTTTCTGATTTTTGTGATCGAGCTATCCGATGCGAAGTGTACTTAATGTTTTATCGTGCGATCGATAAACTTACACAAACGCTTGGATTGCTTTCACTGTAAAGCATAATTTGACACGACAGGTGGATTAACAAAAGACTAAACTATGTTTTCCTATATTGCACTTGTGATTTCATGAATATATTCAGCGGTTGTTGAGGACACTTATCCCAATAGGGGGATTGCAGCCATAACAAGTTTTAAACAACTTAAAGGCAATGCTACCATATACTAATGGAGTGTATGTAAACTTCTGACCCACTGGGAATGTGATGAAAGAAATGAAAGCAAAAAAATAAAAAATCCCACTATAATATTTTTACTTAGCCTTTATTTAACCAGGTAGGCTAGTTGAAACCATGTTCTCATTTACAACTGCGATCTGGCCAAGATAAAGCAAAACATTTCGACACATACAACAACACAGAGATACACATGGAATTAACAAACATACAGCAAAAAAAGTATATATACAGTGTGTGCAAATGAGGTAAGATAAGGGAGGTAAGGCAAAAAATAGGCCATGGTGGCGAAGTAATTACAATATAGCAATTGAACACTGGAATGATAGATGTGCAAAGATGAATGTGCAAGTAGAGATACTGGGGTGCAAAGATAAATAAAGCAAGATAAAGAGCAAGATAAATAAATACATAAATAAATAAATACAGTATGGGGATGAGGTAGTTGGATGGGCTATTTACAGACGGGCTATGTACAGGTGCAGTGATCTGTGAGCTGCTCTGACAGCTGGTGCTTAAAGCTAGTGAGGGAGATATGAGCCTCCAGCTTCAGTGATTTTTGCAGTTCGTTCTAGTCATTGGCAGCAGAGTACTGGAAGAAAAGGCGGCAAAAGGAGGAATTGTCTTTGGGGGTGAGCAGTGAAAAATACCAGCTGGAGCGCGTGCTATGGGTGGGTGCTGCTATGGTGGCCAGTGAGCTGCGATAAGGCGGGGCTTTACCTAGCAAAGACTTTTAGATGAACTGGAGCCAGTGGGTTTGGTGATGAGTATGAAGCGAGGGCCAGCCAACAAGAGTGTACAGGTCGCAGTGGTGAGATGGTGGGTAGTATGGGGCTTTGGTGACAAAACGGATGGCAATGTGATAGATTTCATCCAGCTTGTTGAGTAGAGTGTTGGAGGCTATTTTTTAAATGACATCGCCGAAATCGAGGATAGACGAGGAAGCCGATTCCAGATTAAAATGTTGTATTGGAGATGCATAATGTGAGTCGGGAAAGATAGTTTACAGTCTAACCAGACATCTAGGTATTTGTAGTTGTCCACATATTCTAAGTCAGAACCATTGAGAGTAGAGATGCTCGATGGGCGAGCAGGTGTGGGCAGCAATCGGTTGAAGAGCATGAAATTAGTTTTATTTGCATTTAAGAGCAGTTTTAGGCCATGGAAGGAGTGTTGTATGGCACAGAAGCTCATTTGGACATAGTTAACACAGTGTCCAAAGGAGGGCCAGAAGTTTACAGAATGGTGTCGTCAGTGTAGAGGTGGATCAGAGAATCACCAGCAGCAAGAGCGACATCATTGATGTATACGGAGAAGAGAGTGGGCCCGAGAGTTGAACCCTGTGGCACCCCCAAAGAGACGGCCAGAGGTCTGGACAACAGGCCCTCCGATTTGACACACTGAACTCTATCATAGAAGTAGTTGGTGAACCAGGTGAGGCAGTCATTTGAGAAACCAAGGCTGATTAGTCTGCCGATGAGAATGTGGTGATTGACATAGTCGAAAGCCTTGGCCAGGTGAATGAATACGGCTGCACAGTAATGTCTCTTATCGATGGCGGTTATGATATCGTTTAGGACCTTGAGCATGACTGAGGTGCACCCATGACCAGCTCAGAAACCAGATTGCATTGTGGAGAAGGTACGGTGGGATTCGAAATGGTCGGTGTTCTGTTTGTTTACTTGACTTTCGAAGACATTAGAAAGGCAGAGTAGGATAGACAAAGTTCTGTAGCAGTGTGGGTCTAGAGTATCTCTTCCTTTGAAGAGGGGGATGGCCGTGTAGCTTTCCAATCTTTGGGAATATCAGATGATATGAAAGAGAGGTCGAAGAGGTAGTAGGTGTTTTAGAAAGAGAGGGTCCAGATTGTCTAGCCCAGCTGATTTGTAGGGATCCAGATTTTGCAGCTCTTTCAGAACAATAGCTATCTGGATCTGGGTCAAGGAGAAATGGGGAGGCTTGGGCGAGTTGCTGTGGGGGGGTACATGGCTGTTGACCGTGGTAGGGGTAGCCAGGTGGAAAGCATAGCCAGCAGTAAAAAAATGCTTCTTGAAATTCTCAATTATATTGGATTCATCGGTGGTGACATTGTTTCCTAGCCTCAGTGCAGTGGGCAGCTGGGAGGAGGTGCTCTTATTCTCCATGGACTTTACAGTGTCCCATAACTTTTTGAGTTTGTGCGACAGGATGCAAATTTCTGTTTGATAAAGGCAGCCTTAGATTTCCTAACTGCCTGTGTATATTGGTTCCTAACTTCCCTGAAAAGTTGCATTTCACGGGGGCTATTCGATGTTAATGCAGTACGCCACAGGATGTTTTTGTGCTGGTCAAGGGCAATCAGGTCTGGAGTGAACCAAGGGCTACATCTGTTCCTGGTTCTACATTTTTTGAATGGGGCTGTCATGTTTTGTCATTGATTATCATGTCTTGTCCCTGTGCTTCCCCTTCTATTCGTTTCCCTCTGCTGGTCTTATTAGGTTCTTTCCCTCTTTCTATCCCTCTCTCTCCCCCTTCCTCTCTCCCTCTCTCGCTCTCTCTCTATCGTTCCGTTCCTGCTCCCAGCTGTTCCTCATTCTCCTAACTACCTCATTTACTCTTTCACACCTGTCCCCTATTTTGCCCTCTGATTAGAGTCCCTATTTCTCCCTCTGTTTTCCGCTTCTGTCCTTGTCGGATCCTTGTTTGATGTTTGCTGTTCTGTGTCCTTGTTCCGCCCTGTCCTGTTTTTGCCTTCTTCAGATGCTGCGTGTGAGCAGGTGTCTATGTCAGCTACGGCCTGTGCCTTCCCGAAGCGACCTGCAGTCTGTGGTCGCGTCTCCAGTCGTTCCTCTCTACTGACGAGAGGATTTCAGTTTTCCTGTTTTGTATTTACCTAAGATATATCCAGGATTATCGTTTTTGTTTAAGACTGGAATAAAGACTCTGTTTCTGTTAAGTCGCTTTTGGGTCCTCATTCACCAGCATAACAGAAGGATCCGACCAAGAATGGACCCAGCGACTACGGATTCTCGCAACACTGCCGTCGAGATCCAGGGAGCAATGCTCGGCAGACACGAGCAGGAATTGTCTGCTGCTCGTCATGCCGTTGAGATCCTGGCCGCTCAGGTCTCCGACCTCTCAGGACAGTTTCAGAGTCTTCGTCTCGTGCCACCAGCTACTTCCTGGTCTTCCGAGTCTCCGGAACCTAGGGTTAATAACCCACCATGTTACTCTGGGCAGCCCACTGAGTGCCGCTCATTTCTCACCCAGTGTGATATTGTGTTCTCTCTCCAGCCCAACACATACTCAAGAGAGAGAGCTCGGATCGCCTACGTCATATCACTCCTTACTGGTCGGGCTCGGGAGTGGGGCACAGCTATCTGGGAGGCAAGGGCTGAGTGTACTAACGATTATCAGAACTTTAAAGAGGAGATGATACGGGTTTTTGATCGTTCAGTTTTTGGGAAGGAGGCTTCCAGGGCCCTGGCTTCCCTATGTCAAGGTGATCGATCCATAACGGATTACTCTATAGAGTTTCGCACTCTTGCTGCCTCCAGTGACTGGAACGAGCCGGCGTTGCTCGCTCGTTTTCTTGAGGGACTCCACGCTGAGGTTAAAGATGAGATTCTCTCCCGGGAGGTTCCTTCCAGCGTGGACTCTTTGTTTGATTGCACTCGCCATCCGCATAGAACGACGGGTAGATCTTCGTCACCGAGCTCGTGGAAGAGAGCTCGCGTTAACGGTGTTCCACCTCTCCGCATCTCAACCATCTCCTCCCACCGGCTCAGAGACTGAGCCCATGCAGCTGGGAGGTATTCGCATCTCGACTAAGGAGAGGGAACGGAGAATCACCAACCGCCTTTGCCTCTATTGCGGTTCTGCTGGACATTTTGTCATTTCATGTCCAGTAAAAGCCAGAGCTCATCAGTAAGCGGAGGGCTACTGGTGAGCGCTACTACTCAGGTCTCTCCATCAAGATCCTGTACTACCTTGTCGGTCCATCTACGCTGGACCGGTTCGGCAGCTTCCTGCAGTGCCTTGATAGACTCTGGGGCTGAGGGTTGTTTTATGGACGAAGCATGGGCTCGGAAACATGACATTCCTCTCAGACAGTTAGGGGAGCCCACGCCCATGTTCGCCTTAGATGGTAGTCTTCTCCCCAGTATCAGATGTGAGACACTACCTTTAACCCTCACAGTATCTGGTAACTACAGTGAGACCATTTCCTTTTTGATTTTTCGTTCACCTTTTACACCTGTTGTTTTGGGTCATCCCTGGCTAGTATGTCATAATCCTTCTATTAATTGGTCTAGTAATTCTATCCTATCCTGGAACGTTACTTGTCATGTGAAGTGTTTAATGTCTGCTATCCCTCCTGTTTCTTCTGTCCCCTCTTCTCAGGAGGAACCTGGTGATTTGACAGGAGTGCCGGAGGAATATCATGATCTGCGCACGGTCTTTAGTCGGTCCAGAGCCAACTCCCTTCCTCCTCACCGGTCGTATGATTGTTGTATTGATCTCCTTCCGGGGACCACTCCTCCTCGGGGTAGACTATACTCTCTGTCGGCTCCCGAACGTAAGGCTCTCGAGGATTATCTGTTTGTTTCTCTCGACGCCGGTACCGTGGTGGCTTCTTCCTCTCCCGCCGGAGCGGGGTTTTTTTTTGTTAAGAAGAAGGACGGTACTCTGCGCCCCTGCGTGGATTATCGAGGGCTGAATGACATAACGGTTAAGAATCGTTATCCGCTTCCCCTTATGTCGTCAGCCTTCGAGATTCTGCAGGGAGCCAGGTTCTTTACTAAGTTGGACCTTCGTAACGCTTACCATCTCGTGCGCATCAGAGAGGGGGATGAGTGGAAAACTACGTTTAACACTCCGTTAGGGCATTTTGAATACCGGGTTCTGCCGTTCGGTCTCGCTAATGCTCCAGCTGTCTTTCAGGCATTAGTTAATGATGTACTGAGAGACATGCTGAACATCTTTGTTTTCGTTTACCTTGACGATATCCTGGTTTTTTTCACCATCACTCGAGATTCATGTTCAGCACGTTCGATGTGTACTCCAGCGCCTTTTAGAGAATTGTCTCTACGTGAAGGCTGAGAAGTGCGCCTTTCATGTCTCCTCTGTCACATTTCTCGGTTCTGTTATTTCCGCTGAAGGCATTCAGATGGATCCCGCTAAGGTCCAGGCTGTCAGCGATTGGCCCGTTCCTAAGTCACGTGTCGAGTTGCAGCGCTTTCTCGGTTTCGCTAATTTCTATCGGCGTTTCATTCGTAATTTTGGTCAAGTGGCTGCCCCTCTCACAGCTCTTACTTCTGTCAAGACGTGCTTTAAGTGGTCCGGTTCCGCCCAGGGAGCTTTTGATCGCCTCAAGAAGCGTTTTACATCCGCTCCTATCCTTGTTACTCCTGACGTCACTAAACAATTCATTGTCGAGGTTGACGCTTCAGAGGTGGGCGTGGGAGCCATTCTGTCCCAGCGCTTCCATTCTGACGATAAGGTCCATCCTTGCGCTTATTTTTCTCATCGCCTGTCGCCATCGGAACGCAACTATGATGTGGGTAACCGCGAACTGCTCGCCATCCGCTTAGCCCTAGGCGAATGGCGACAGTGGTTGGAGGGGGCGACCGTCCCTTTTGTCGTTTGGACTGACCATAAGAACCTTGAGTACATCCGTTCTGCCAAACGACTCAATGCACGTCAAGTTCGTTGGGCGTTGTTTTTCGCTCGTTTCGAGTTCGTGATTTCTTATCGCCCGGGAAATAAGAACACCAAGCCTGATGCCTTATCCCGTCTCTTTAGTTCTTCTGTGGCTTCTACCGACCCCGAGGGGATTCTCCCTGAAGGGCGTGTTGTCGGGTTGACTGTCTGGGGAATTGAGAGACAGGTAAAGCAAGCACTCACTCACACTGCGTCGCCGCGCGCTTGTCCTAGTAACCTTCTTTTCGTTCCTGTCTCTACTCGTCTGGCTGTTCTTCAGTGGGCTCACTCTGCCAAGTTAGCTGGCCACCCCGGCGTTCGGGGTACGCTTGCTTCTATTCGCCAGCGGTTTTGGTGGCCTACTCAGGAGCGTGACACGCGCCGTTTCGTGGCTGCTTGTTCGGACTGCGCGCAGACTAAGTCAGGTAACTCTCCTCCTGCCGGTCGTCTCAGACCGCTTCCCATTCCTTCTCGACCATGGTCTCACATCGCCTTAGACTTTATTACCGGTCTGCCTTCGTCTGCGGGGAAGACTGTGATTCTTACGGTTGTCGATAGGTTCTCTAAGGCGGCACATTTCATTCTCCTCGCTAAGCTTCCTTCCGCTAAGGAGACGGCACAAATCATCATTGAGAATGTGTTCAGAATTCATTGGCCTCCCGTTAGACGCCGTTTCAGACAGAGGCCCGCAATTCACGTCACAGTTTTGGAGGGAGTTCTGTCGTTTGATTGGTGCTTCCGTCAGTCTCTCTTCCGGTTTTCATCCCCAGTCTAACGGTCAAGCAGAAAGGGCCAATCAGACAATTGGTCACATATTACGCAGCCTTTCTTTTCGAAACCCTGCGTCTTGGGCAGAACAGCTCCCCTGGGCAGAATACGCTCACAACTCGCTTCCTTCGTCTGCTACCGGGCTATCTCCGTTTCAGAGTAGTCTTGGGTACCAGCCTCCTCTGTTCTCGTCCCAGCTCGCCGAGTCCAGCGTTCCCTCCGCTCAGGCTTTTGTCCAACGTTGTGAGCGCACCTGGAGGAGGGTCAGGTCTGCACTTTGCCGTTACAGGGCGCAGACTGTGAGAGCCGCCAATAAACGTAGGATTAAGAGTCCTAGGTATTGTCGCGGTCAGAGAGTGTGGCTTTCCACTCGTAACCTTCCCCTTACGACAGCTTCTCGCAAGTTGACTCCGCGGTTCATTGGTCCGTTCCGTGTCTCTCAGGTCGTCAATCCTGTCGCTGTGCGACTGCTTCTTCCGCGACATCTTCGTCGCGTCCACCCTGTCTTCCATGTCTCCTGTGTCAAGCCTTTTCTTCGCGCCCCCGTTCGTCCCCCCCCCCGTCCTTGTCGAGGGCGCACCTATTTACAAGGTACGGAAGATCATGGACATGCGTTCTCGGGGACGTGGTCACCAGTACTTAGTGGATTGGGAGGGTTTACGGTCCTGAGGAGAGGAGTTGGGTTCCATCTCGGGACGTGCTGGACCGTTCGTTGATTGATGATTTCCTCCGTTGCCGCCAGGGTTCCTCCTCGAGTGCGCCTGCAGTCTGTGGTCGCGTCTCCAGTCGTTCCTCTCTACTGACGAGAGTATTTCAGTTTTCCTGTTTTGTATTTACCTAAGATATATCCAGGATTATCGTTTTTGTTTAAGACTGGAATAAAGACTCTGTTTCTGTTAAGTCGCTTTTGGGTCCTCATTCACCAGCATAACAGGGGCATGCTTATTTAATCCTCTACTGACGGGATGAGGGTGATATCCTTCCAGGATACCGGGGCCAGGTAATTTAGAAAGGCCTGCTCACTGAAGTGATTTAGGGAGCGTTTGACAGTGATGAGGGGTGGTCGTTTGACCGCAGACCCATTACGGATGCAGGCAGTGATTGCTGAGATCTTGGTTGAAGACAGCAGAGGTGTATTTGGAGGGCAAGTTGGTCAGGAGGATATCTATGTGGATGCAAGTGGCAATGGTGGGAGACTTGTTTCTGGAAAGTTGGATTTTTAAAAGTAGAAGCTTGAATTGTTTGGGTACAGACCTGGATAGTAAGGCAGAACTCTGCAGGCAATATCTGCAGTAGATTGCAACTCCGCCCCCTTTGGCAATTCTATCTTGTTGGAAAATGTTATAGTTAGGGATGGAAATTTCAGGGTTTTTGGTGGTATTCCTAAACCAGGATTCAGAGACGGCTAGGACATTCGGGTTGGCAGAGTGTGCTAAAGTAGTGAATAAAACAAACTTAGGGAGAAGGCTTCTAATGTTAATATGCATGAAACCAAGGCTTTTACGGTTATAGACGTCAAGAAATGAGAGCACCTGGGGAATAGGAGTGGAGCTAGGCACTGCAGGGCCTGGATTAACCTCTACATCACCAGAGGAAGAGAGGAGGAGTAGGATAAGGGTACGGCTAAGGCTATAAGAACTGGTTGTCTAGTACGTTCGGCACAGAGAGTAAAAGGAGCAGGTTTCTGGGCACGGTAGAATAGATTCAAGGCATAATGTCCAGACAATGGTATGGTAGGATGTGAATACAGTGGAGGTAACCCTAGGCATTGAGTGATGATGAGAGAGATATTGTCTCTAGAAACATAATTTAAACCAGGTGATGTCACCGCATGTGTGGGAGGTGGAACTAAAGTGAATATTGAGCAGGGCTACAGGCTATACAGTGAATTAAGACAATAATCACTAACCAGAACAGTAATGGACAGGGCATATTGACATTAGGGAGAGGCATGCATAGCCAAGTTATCATAGGGGTCCAGTGATTAGTTAGGCTGGCTAGAGACACGGCGATTCAGACAGCTAGTGGGCCGGGGCTAGCAAGCTAGCAAATTAGAAGGACGTCACATCGGAAGAAGTCTTATAGCTAAGGTGTATGTAAACTTCCGGCTTCAACTGTAATCATCACCTTAGAAAGCACTGTCCATTTCGTTGTGTTTTGCATTGAAACAACATCCACAACGACCATGTTTTCCACTCAGGGTGTCAAACTCATTCCATGGAGGGCCAGGTTTTTGTTTTTTCCTTTCAATTAAGTCCTAGACAACCAGATGTGGGGAGTTCCTTACTAATTTGTGACCTTAATTAATCAATCAAGTACAAGGGAGGAGTGAAAACCCGCAGACACTCGGCCTTCCTTTGAATGAGTTTGACACCTGTGGGATATAGAGACAAATAGAGCTCTGAGTACCAGTCCATTAGCGACTGGAAGGTCGTTAGCAGGTTAGGTACAACCAACACATGTCCAGAGTACATAACAGGAGTTTACCTTGACTCAAAGGTCACGTGGAATTTGACTGCGGTCATGACTCACGACTGCCGGTGTGGCGGTAATATGCAACAGCCCTATGATTAATAATGAATAAATTATGAATAAACAATTTCATCATGTATTAATACTTTGTAAATTCTTTATTACGTGGCTATTATAAAGTGCTACCCTATGCTGTTTAGTGCACTACTTATGACCAGGACCCACAGGGCTTTGAATGAATGGAATTCTGAGTGTTTACAGTTTCCATAGTCAATTATTTGTTTCATGTTCATTCTTGGGCTAGCCTACTGGCATGGGATAGATCGCATTTGTAAAATGATCAGTAGCGATCCGTCATTCAGGGCAGAGCCCCACCTGTTTCGCTAAAATAAAAATAAATAAAATACAAATGATTTCATATAATTATTATTATAATATACACTACCGATCAAAAACCCTTTTGCAATTATGTTAGCACAGCTGAAAACTGTTTTCTCTTCATTGTTGAGTCGCCTCTTCACTGTTGACATTGAGACTGGTGGTTTGCGGGTACTATTTAATGAAGCTGCCAGAGGCGTCTGTTTCTCAAACTAGACACTAATGTACTAGTCCTCTTGCTCAGTTGTACACCGGGGCCTCCCACTCCTCTTTCTATTCTGGTTAGGGCCAGTTTGCGCTGGTCTGTGAAGGGAGTAGTACACAGCGTTGTACGAGATCTTCAGTTTCTTGGCAATTTCTTGCATGGAATTGCCTTCATTTCTCAGAACAAGAATAGACTGACAAGTTTCAGAAGAAAGTTGTTTGTTTCTGGACATTTTGAGCCTGTAATCGAACCCACAAATGCTGATGCTCCAGATACTCAACTAGTCTAAAGAAGGCCAGTTTTATTGCTTCTTTAATCAGAACAACAGTTTTCAGCTGTGCTAACATAATTGCAAAAGGGTTTTCTAATGATCAATTAGCCTTTTAAAATGATAAACTTGGATTAGCTAACACAACGTGCCGTTGGAACACAGGAGTGATGGTTGCTGATAATGGGCCTCTGTACATCTATGTGGATATTCCACTAAAAATCAACCGTTTCCAGCTACAATAGTCATTTGCGCGTTAGAGGTGAGGACACCTGTCACGCCCTGGTCGAAGTATTTTGTGTTTATCTTCATGTTTGGGTCAGGGTGTGGCATGGGGTTTTTGTATTGTGGTGTGTTTTGTCTTGGGGTTTTGGTATGTATTGGGATTGTAGCTAGTGGGGTGATCTAGCAAAGTCTATGGCTGTCTGGAGTGGTTCTCAATCAGAGGCAGGTGTTTATCGTTGTCTCTGATTGGGAACCATATTTAGGCAGCCATATTCTTTGGTTGTTTTGTGGGTGATTGTCCCTAGTGTCCTTTTTCTGTTGTGTGTTACTTAGCACCAGTGTTAGGCTGTTTCGGTTTTCATATTACATTTATTGTTTTTGTATTTGATTCGTGTTTACTTTGTCTCCATTAAACATGGATCGAAACAGCCACGCCGCATTTTGGTCCGACTCTCCTTCACACCTAGAAAAATGTTACAACACCTACACAATGCTAATGAATAGTTGCAGTCAGTATTGGCTCCTAAACAAGTTCTCCCCCCACACAGCTACTATATCAAGTCTTGGGTCAGTGCGACATGGCAGTGGAACCTCACAGACTAGCCTGCTGAGTCCTGAGCCCTCCTGCCCCTCCCATGGCAGTGTGATATGCATTCTCATTGGTGAAGGAGGCTGTCTGTGGTCTCCAGTTGGCTTGATGCTAAACAGACTGTCAGGGGACGTAGATGTGAACATGATCGGAGCGCAGTGGACACTGGCGACATGCCAACACTGGGGTAGTCAAACAAAGGAACACATACACAAGTGTAAGTGTGTGCGTTTGGTGTGTCAGGATGATATTCTCTTTAGGGACATTGCCCTGAGCTGTGTGATGCCCTGAGCAGTGTCTCCTGACCCCTCCTGTCTCAGCCTCCAGTATTTATGCTGCAGTAGTTTATGTGTCGGGGGGCTAGGGTCAGTTTGTTTATCTGGAGTACTTCTCCTGTCCTATTCGGTGTCCTGTGTAAATCTAAGTGTGCGTTCTCTAATTCTCTCCTTCTCTCCTTCTTTCTCTCTCTCGGAGGACCTGAGCCCTAGAACCATGCCCCAGGACTACCTGACATGATGACTCCTTGCTGTCCCCAGTCCACCTGGCCATGCTGCTGCTCCAGTTTCAACTGGCCTGGGCCCTAGGACCATGTCCCAGGACTACCTGACATGAGGACTCCTTGCTGTCCCCAGTCCACCTGGCCATGCTCCTGCTCCAGACCTGAGCCCTAGGACCGTGCCCCAGGACTACCTGACATGATGGCTCCTTGCTGTCCCCAGTCCACCTGACTGTGCTGCTGCTCCAGTTTCAACTGTTCTGCCTTATTATTATTTGACCATGCTGGTCATTTATGAACATTTGAACATCTTGGTCATTTTCTGTTATAATCTCTACCCGGCACAGCCAGAAGAGGACTGGCCACCCCACATAGCCCGGTTCCTCTCTAGGTTTCTTCCTAGGTTTTGGCCTTTCTAGGGAGTTTTTCCTAGCCACCGTGCTTTTACACCTGCATTGTTTGCTGTTTGGGGTTTTAGGCTGGGTTTCTGTACAGCACTTTGAGATATCAGCTGATGTACGAAGGGCTATATAAATAAATTTGATTTGATTTGATTTGATTTGATTTGATGTAGGGGGGACAACGGGTGGGATAGGGGATGTGTGTGTGTGTGTGTGTGTGTGTGTGTGTGTGTGTGTGTGTGTGTGTGTGTGTGTGTGTGTGTGTGTGTGTGTGTGTGTGTGTGTGTGTGTGTGTGTGTGTGTGTGTGTGTGCAGCAGGGTCAGAGTGTACAGGCACCCATCAATCACACCAGTGATACTATACTATTCAATGTCCATCCATGGCTGAGGATGTCAGGAGATGAAGTGGAAACCGGCACTAGGGGGAACAGTGAGGACTGTTGCATTCAAGTAGGTTTCAGTTTTGCTAGCTGGATGGGGATGGTGGATGGGCTAAGCATCTGCCTCACACTCATAGGTTGCAAGTTCAAATCCAGTATTAGAAAGTTATTTTTGTTTTAAGCCTATCCCAAACCTTAACCCTTACCTTAAGCACCCTAACTCTGATTTCAGGGTCAATACCTAAACTTAACCCTAACCTTAATTTGGAGTTAATGCCTAAACTTAACCTTAAACACTTCGAAATATGAGTTTACTGTCACGCCTTGGTCAATATGTTTTGTGTTTTCGTTGTATATTTTGGTCAGGCCAGGGTGTGACATGGGTTTATGTGTTGGGTTCGTATTGGGATTGTGTATGATTAGGGGTGTGTCTAGTTAGGCTTTGCTGCCTGAGGCGGTTCTCAATTGGAGTGAGGTGATTCTCGTTGTCTCGGATTGGGAACCGTATTTAGGTAGCCTGAGTTCACTTTGTATTCGTGGGTGATTGTTCCTGTCTCTGTGTTGTAGTCACCAGATAGGCTGTAATTAGTTTCACGTTCCGTTCTGTTGTTTTTGTATTTAGATTCAGTTATTTCATGTACTGCGATTCTATCATTAAAGTCATGAATAACCTACACGCTGCATTTCGGTCCGACTCTCTTCTTTCAACAGACGAACGACGTTACAGAATCACCCACCTCTCACGGACCGAGCAGCGTGTAACTGGCAACGACGTAGATAACTGGCAGGAGCTAAAGGAGGACGTTATGGAAGGTAAAGGCATGGAGTATACGACGTGGGAAGAAATCGACAGGTGGGCGGCCGACCCAGAGAGAGTGCAGGCGCCCGCCTGGGATTCGCTTCAGCAGTGCGAAGAGGGCTACAGGCTAATGGAGTCAAAAAGGAAAACACGGCGACGCAGAGCGAAAACCGAAAGTAACCCCCAATTATTTATTGGGGGAGGGCGCAGAGAGAGAGTGGCTGAGTCAGGGTTCAGACCTGAGCCAACTCTCCCTGTTAATCGTGAAGAGCAGTTGCAGTGGGAGAGGCTGCACCACTTGGAGAATTGGACATGGGAGGAGGAATTAGACGGAAAAGGACCCTGGGCGCAGCCGGGAGAATATCGCCATCCTAAGGAAGAAACAAATGCGGCTAAAGCAGAGACGTGCTGGTATGAGGAGGCAGCACGGCGACGCGGTTGGAAGCCGGAAAAGCAGCCCCAAAAAATTATTGGGGGGGCTAGAAGGGAGAATAGTTATGCCAGGTAGGAGACCTGCGCAAACTCCCTGTGCTCACCGTTGGGCTAGAGAGACCGGGCAGGCACCGTGTTATGCTATGGAGTGCACGGTGTTTCCAGTGCGGATGCATAGCCCGGTGCGGCACATACCATCCCTTCCTATTGGCCGGGCTAGAGTGGGCATCGAGCCAGGTAAGCTTGGGCAGGTTCAGTGCTCCAGTGCGCCTGCACGGTCCGGTCTATCCAGAGCCACCTCCACACACCAGTCCTCCGGTAGCAGCTCCCCGCACCAGGCTTCCTGTGCGTGTCCTCGATCCAGTACCACCAGTTCCAGCACCACGCACCAGGCCTCCAGTACGCCTCGCCTGTTCAGCGCAGCCAGCGCTTTTCTCCTCTCCTGCGCTGTCGGAGTCTCCCGCCTGTTTAGCGCAGCCAGAGCCTTTCTCCTCTCCTGCGCTGCCGGAGTCTCCCGTCCCGTTTAGATTCAGTTATTTCATGTACCACGATTCTATCATTAAAGTCATGAATAACCTACACGCTGCATTTCGGTCCGACTCTCTTCTTTCAACAGACGAACGACGTTACATTTACTAACATGGATGAATGTATAATTCTGACGTGAGACTGTGAGATCTAGTGCACGGTGAGAAGTGAGTTTGTAGTGAGTTTGTCACATGTACACTAGATAAAATGAGGGTATATGAGGGTATAGACAATTGCACACTGAAATATTAAACACTGAAAATAAACATCACATAAAACCACGTAGATAGAGATGTGCAGATCTTATTGGCTTAGACTCGAATCATTAACAAAAGTACCAATAATGATGAAGATTCATTCGTAATCCTAAGTGTTTTTTTAGTGTGTGCGGTGGCGTGTGCATTTGAGTGAGTGTGTGTGTGCATCTGTGTGTGTCTACGAGCACACAGATGCTAGCTAGATCTGGGTGTAGAGACTTACATGTGTATCAGGAACAGCTAGCTGTAATAAAAAACACACATCTGTGAGTATAAATAAACTAACTAAGCTGTTCATAAATTAACTCTGTGTCTTGAAACTTGTCACTTGGAGTGCTGCCCATTTTTGTCTTTTTCCTTTTCCCTCACGCCGTGGCTAACAGACAGCAGCTGTGACATTATGTCCATCCCACAATCCTCTGTGCCTGTCCATCACAAAGACAAGCATGGAAGCCTGGTTGAGTGTGTGTTTGTGTTTACAGTGATTCCTCCTTTAAAAGATGCGAGCTTACACCGCGGGACTTAGAGGTACCCAGATTCACGGCTTCATTGCTCCAGACCACCACAAATGGGAGTTAGAGCACTCATTATGCATTTGGATCCCAAGGTTTTTATATGACCAATCGTATTGAGTGGTTCCAATGACGAATATGACCCGAGCCACCTGTCCCTGGTGACTTTCTTAAGCAAAGATGGCTGACAAAACATTATGGGGGAAGCAAATGTAAGCAGTTATAATGGCATAACGAGGCAAGCAAAACATGTACAATTGAGAGGAATATGTTAGTTAATGTAGAAACAAATGATTGTGCCATTTTTTTTGGTCATAAAGTTAATTTACGAAAATCGCTATTTAGCAAAACAAAATTCAGGTGTATCAAATTCCATTTTTTGATTTATGCTGTGTCTGCATGTATGTACTACAATTATAAACTTCAACAGTGTTTACCATTCCTGCTCCTGGGACATCAATGATTACACATTGTAACTATGCAATAGACTAGAAACATATTTTAAGTAAAGGCTGATTTGTAATTCATATTTACAGAATATACAGTACATCCTGCCTTTACGCCCACTATTGTGCCGAATGACGCATGGAAGAGAGCGAGGAACGAGATGGGAGAAACAATCCAGGCTATTTGCTCTGAGACCGGCATAATAATGTAAGTGAGCAGTGAGCAGGTTTCGAACCCTCTACATTTTAGCCCAATGTTCAGCATGCTATCGACTATGCCCAAATGTATTAATTGGGGTTGGACCGATTGTAGCTAAAAACACTTTTATCAATTGAAGTTAGAAGCAAAAAACTAAAACTATTTTAGCACCGTTTCGCGCTGCTGTAAGACAAGCATGGGGACTCTGAGAGAAGCCTACTCCTTTTTCGCCGTCGGGGATTTAAATCCCGGTCTTTCATCCGCACGACACAGGGTTTCTTTGGCTAAATAGCCCAGTACTGTACTGCTGACCGTCACATTGTACAGCGCCATATTTTCCATGCCATCCTAACAGAAACCCAGAGGGTTTTTCATTTTTCATGGAATAAAAACACCATAAAAAACACCATAATGTCTTAATCAAATGAATTAAGCAAGTACCAGTCAAAAGATTGGACACACTGACTCATTCCAGGATTTTTCTATATTTGTACTATTTTCTGCATTGTAGAATAATAGTGAAGACAAATGTAGAATGTGTAGTCCGTCATGCAAATGTTTCCTATTAGCAGGACAAAATACTTTTTATAACCAGGCTACTGTTGTGAAAATCCCTCAACTTGCAAGTACTCTAAAGTGTTACATTTCTAACTCAAAACAGCAATACAGTATTTCTTCATCAACATCTTTATGCTTTCGTTAATTAAATTAAATAACGAGAAAAAAGACATTCAAATTTATATTAACTACATTTTAGTCGCACTTTCACCCAGCTCCACGACCACAGATAAAACCTTGCTGAGATGATCAATGTATTTGTTGCATTGTTGTATTGTCAATTTCTCTAGCCAAAACATATTGATGGCCTTGACCAGTTCATCTTTGCCTGTCGGCTTGGCAGAGTTACTGATTAACCTGTTACTCCTACCCCCTACTTTTTCGAACATTCTTTTAAAAATCACGCAACATTTCAGTGCCCTGCTACTCATGCCAGGAAAATAGTATATGCATATGATTAGTATGTGTGGATAGAAAACACTCAGGCGTTTATAAAACTAGTTAAATCACGGTTGTGACTATAACAGAACGTGCGTTTCATCGAAAAGTGCAGGAAAATCTGATCACTGAAAATGGAAAAATACATCAATGCGCCACTTCAGCCGATTGATAAAGGTGAACCACATTAAATGGGGCCGAGGTTGCAATTACCTACAGCTTCCACACGATATCAACAGTCTTGTCATTTGCCTAGGCTTTGTTTCTTGGTCAAACGAACAAGAGACAGCCCATTTCTTAAGGTCTCCGACCGGATATTTTGGTTGAGATTTACCCGGACATTATTTCCAGATGTACCGCTATAGACTATACATTGCCTCGTGATCAATTTGATCGCTTATTAACATTTACTAATACCGAAAGTTGCATTACAAAAGTATTTTGAAGTGTTTTGTGAAAGTTTATCGTCAACTTTTTTAATTTAAAAAAATGACGTTACGTTATAAAATGCTATTTTTTTGTTGATCACACAGTCTTCATAGATCGATATCTAGGCTATATATGGACCGATTTAATCGAAAAAAGACCAAAGTGATATTTATGGGACATTTAGGAGTGCCAACAAAGAAGATGGTCAAAGGTAATGAATGTTTTATATTTTATTTGTGCGTTATGTGTAGCGCCGACTATGCTAATTATTTTGTTTACGTCCCCTGCGGGTCTTTTGGGGTGTTACATGCTATCAGATAATAGCTTCTCATGCTTTCGCCGAAAAGCATTTTAAAAATCTGACTTGTTGCCTGGATTCACAACGAGTGTAGCTTTAATTCAATACCCTGCATGTGTATTTTAATGAACGTTTGAGTTTTAACGAGTGCTATTAGCATTTAGCGTAGCGCATTTGCATTTCCAGATGTCTAGTTGGGACGCCTGCGTGTCAGGTAGGAGCAAGAGGTTAATGTTTTCAGTTGATGCCAAACTTTATCAATTGGAATCTTTAACATGTGGAAAGGAGAAAAGGTGTTATTTGTTTTCACAAGCGTATTAGGATGAGCTATTAGCTGAACAATAGGCTATTCAACCTTTACTAAATAATTGTCTAATAGCCGAGCAAGGTGTGAAGCCCCCTCTCCAACTTGCAACAAATCATTTGTATCTTTCACATCTACCAACACACTTATCTACCTACACATGGTTAAGTAATCTAAAGTGTTACATTTCCAACTCAATACAGCATTTCTTCATCAACATCTTTATACTTTCGTTAATTTTCTTGATCTTCTTCCTTTTTTTCTTTATCAATTTTGAGCAAATTGCTCAAGGGCGACGGTTGATTAGTCTGTGAAGATGGCGTTATTGAATGTCTTGCCAGCTTAGATCTATGCCTGGGCTTGCAGGACGCAAAGTTCTTTGTTTGTCAGACAAATCATTGGAATCATTGACTCACTCACATGTTGAAAGGGCGTGGAAGGAGATGGAGTCAGAATCAATGCCAGACACACCTGTGAGCTCTGGAACTCCACCTCCTACAGGCAGAGTCAACATACGTGGCGGGTTCGTCAGGTCTTCGGTTCACCCTGACATTTCCATTCCTCTTCTGACAACAGAACTTGACCAACTGCTCACCAGGCACAGCAAGGGCCGCCCGGACCGTTATGCTGTTCTGCTATTCCAAGGATATGTAACCGAAGAGAGAAACCACGAGTGGGCACAGAATACATAGCCTTCCCGCTGTGGATATCTATTTCAGCACCGTTTTGCGCTGCTCTGAGACAAGCATGGAGAAACTAAAATGTTCAAATATTCCACGATATTCTTAAATATGTGTTGACTGAATATAAGCAAGTGATATCTGCTAAATAATCAAGTTAGGTTTCTCCAGAAATAAATCATTCTAAATAACAAACTCGCTTTATTTACAAATTAGTGAGAATGTCTCACCCCATGTTCAAGAATGGCCTTTTTCTCATTCACTCAAGGTTAAATTAAAACAAAATCTCCAAAATATCATTACTTTTTAAACAAAACGATTATTATTAATGAATTTAGAATTATATAAAAGCTCCTTAAATATTCTCAGATATTCTCACAGATCCTAATGGAAAATGCCCCTTAGATGTTCATATAGAATCCTCAATCCTCTAAATGTAATTATTGGCGGACAGTCACATCATTAAAAAAATATTTGTAGATGTATTGTTAAAATGGTGTAGGTCTTATTTATTTAACCGGTTAAGACTCTAGGGGCAGTATTTCATTTTTGGATAAAAAGACGTGCCCGTTTTTAGCGCAATATTTTGTCACGAAAAGATGCTCGACTATGCTTGGAATTGATAGTTTTGGAAAGAAGACACTCTGACGATTCCAGAACTGCAAAGATTTTCACTGTGAGTGCCTTAGAACAAAACCTACAGGCAAAACCAAGATTTTTGAGCGACCAGGAAATCAACAGGATTTCTGATGGCACGTTTTCCATGATCGCCTTATATGGCTGTGAATGCGACAGGAATGAACGGACACTTCCTATCGTTTCCCCAAGGTGTCTGCAGCATTGTGACGTATTTGTAGGCATATCATTGGAAGATTGACCATAAGAGACTACATTTACCAGGGGTCCCGCACGGTGTCTGTGTGGAAATTGGTGCGCAAAAGTCAGGTACCAGTATTTTTCCATCCGAATCTGAGAACAATGCAGGCTTCCAGGAATGGCATTTCAATGAAGAGATATATGACAAAACACCTTGAGGATGGATTCAAACAACGTTTTCCATGTTTCAGTCGATATTATGGAGTTAATTCGGAAAAAAGTTTGACGTGTAGGTGACTGAATTTTCGGTTAGTTTCGGTAGCCAAATGCATAGTAACAAAACGGAACGTTGTGTCCTACACAAGCATCTTTCAGGAAAAACTGGACATCTGCTATGTAACTGAGAGTCTCCTCATTGAAACATTTGAAGTTCTTCAAAGGTAAATTATTTTATTTGATCCCTTTGCTGGTTTTTGTGAATATGTTGCGTGCTAAATGCTAACGCTAAATGCTAAGCTAGCTATCACCACTCTTACACAAATTATTGATTTTCTCTGGTTCTAAAGCATATTTTGAAAATCTGAGACGACAGGATTGTTAAGAAAAGGATAAGCTTGAGGATAGGCATATTTATTTAATTTCATTTGTGATTTTTAGAAATCGCTAACGTTGCGTTATGGTAATGAGCTTGAGGCTATGATTACGCTACCGAATACGGTGTGGGTAGGACTAACAGGTTAAAGAGCATGTAAAGGTTAGAAGCAAAAGCCTACACTATTTTAGCACTGTTTCGTGCTGCTCTGAGGCAATGAGATTTTATTTTCACTTAGTCGCCATTTGAGTATTGGTTAGACAAGAATTAGAAAATTAGGGTACAGAAATGTTATGCACTTAGTGTAACCTTTATTTAACTAGGCAAGTCAGTTTAAGAACAAATTATTACTGACAAGGACAGCCTACTCCTTCCTCGTGCCTTGCAGGGATTCTTTAGCTAAATAGCCCAGTACTCTACTGCCGACCGTCATGTTGTACAGCACCATATTTTCGTTCCAGCAAGTACCAGTAAAAAGTTGACACACCTACTCATTCCAGAATTTTTCTATATTTTCTACATTGTATAATAATATTGAAGACCACGCAACTATGACATAACACAAATGGAATCAGTTAAGAACAAATTCTTATTTAAAAGGACAGCCTACTCCTTCTTCCCCAATGGGGATTTGAATCCCGGTCTCCTGAATTCCCCACCTTCTGTAGTTCAGACATGGCCTGCTCTCCCTTATGTAAGGAAGAGGCACTTTCCCAGGTTTACTACTGTATGTATTGTAGACTTACTGTGGGCTAAAAAACAAATAAACACATTCCGTTAATAAAATAATGATAAAAATACTATTTCGAAATGCAGATGTTGTTTTAGTTGTGTATCCATAATAAATTACTATGGAAATAAATATCACTGATTTAAAGAAATATTGGAAATTTGTCTAATGAAATTTGTCTAACGAAGGCAAACAATTTAGAATCCTCCAATCCTGTAGCCTTCACCCGACCATCACGTTGTACAGCGCCATATTTTCCATTACATCCTAACAGAAAGCCTGAGGGTTTCCTTTTTTGTTTTCCTCTGAATAGAAACAAGTATAAAATTAATCAAATTAAATAAGCCAAATTTCTTAAAATCAATCCCATATACTATGTTATTACAAAAAAGGTTTTAAATTCTCTGGTAATGCCAATAAGGAATACTATCAAATCCTTCTCAAAGACGACCCCTGGTGGTCAAATTAGCAATAATTTGCAGTAACAGGAAAAATGGCTGATAATTAAATGACGTGCCACAGAATGCTGTGGCAGCACGCAAGGTGAGCTGCAGTATGATGCAGCTTTTAAGGGAGGAACCACAGTGTGTGTGGTTGTGTGTGTGTGCCCTCAAGTCTGTATGTGTGTCTGTGTGCCTGTGTGTGTGTGTGTGTGTGTGTGTGTGTGTGTGTGTGTGTGTGTGTGTGTGTGTGTGTGTGTGTGTGTGTGTGTGTGTGTGTGTGTGTGTGTGTGTGTGTGTGTGTGTGTGTGTGTGTGTGTGTGTGTGTGTGTGTGTGTGTGTGTGTGTGTGTGTGTGTGTGTGTGTGTGTGTGTGTGTGTTGTTCTACAGGTCGGCTGGTACAGGCAGCCTAAGTTAACTAGCAAAGCTAAATTTGACTCCTGCAACCGGAAAAACTTTTAGAGAATGAGTGCAGAGCACATGTCAAACATGTGCAATTAACTTTCCTCGCAAGTGATCAATCGTACAGGAAATTATAAAGAGGGAAAATGGAGAACAAAAAAAGAGAGAAAGGGAGTGTGGACTAAGAGTTGCTATATGTTGCAGCTGGTCAATACATAGGCCTACACAGGTCTGTAGAAACAATACTGAATACTAAATTAAATCGAATCAAATTGTATTTGTCACATGCGCCAAATACAAAACCATGGAATGCTGACTTTACAAGCCCTTGACCAATAATGCAGTTCAAGAAATAGTGTTCAGATAATATTTACAAATAAAAAATTAAGTAATTTAAAAAAATAAAAAGTAACAATAAAATAACAATAATGAGGCTATACACAGGGAGTACTGGTACTGAGTAAATGTGCAGGGGTACAGGTTAGTCAAGTTAATTATTAGCTGTTGATAGTTGTTCAGGAGTCTCATGGCTTTTGGACCAAGACTTGGCGCTCCGGATCCACTTGCCGTGTGGAAGCGGAGAGAACAGTCTATGACTTGGGTGACTGGAGTCTTTCACCATTTCTTGGGCATTCCTCTGACACCTCCTAGTATATAGGTCCTGGATGGCAGGAAGCTTGGCTCCAGTGATGAACTGGGCTGTAAGCACTACCCTACCCATACCAGGCGGTGATGCAACCGGTCAGTATGGACCCATGCCAAATCTTTTCAGTCTCCTGAGGGGGGAAAGGCATTGTCGTGCCCTCTTCATGACTTTATTGGTGTGTTTGGACCATGATAGTTTGTTGGTGATGTGAACACCAAGGAACTGAATCTCTCGACCCGCTCCACTACAGCCCCGTCAATATGAATGTGGGTGTGTTGAGCCCTTCTTTTCCTGTAATCCACGATCATCTCCTTTGTTTTGCTCACATTGAGGGAGAAGTTGTTGTCCTGGCATCATACTGCCATGTCTCTGACCTCCTCCCTATAGGCTGTCTCATCGCTGTTGGTGATCAGGACTACCACTTAATGATTTTGTTGGAGTCGTGCTTGGTGTTGGAGTCATGGATGAACAGGGAGTATGCACCACCGAGGGTCCCCCGTGTTGAGGATCAGCGTGGCAGATGTGCTGTTGCCTACCCTTACCACCTGGGGGTGGCCCGTCAGGAAGTCCATGATCCAGTTGCAGAGGTTGGTGTTTAGTCCCAGGGTCCTTAGCTTAGTGATGAGGTTCGTGGGCACTGTGATGTTGAACGCTGAGCTGTCGTCAATGAACTGCATTCTCACATAGGTGTTCCTTTTGTCCAGCTGGGAAAGGGCAGGTTGGAGTGCGATTGAGATTGCATCATCTGTGAATCTGTTAGGGCGGTATGAGAATTGGAGTGGGTCTGTTCTGTTATAATCCACACTCGGCACAGCCAGAAGAGGACTGGCCACCCCCTCATAGCCTTGTTCCTCTCTAGGTTTTGGCCTTTCTAGGGAGTTTTTCCTAGCCACCGTGCTTCTACCCCTGGATTGCTTGCTGTTTGGGGTTTTAGTCTGGGTTTCTGAACAGCACTTTGAGATATCAGCTGATGTACGAAGGGCTATATAAATACATTTGATTTGGTCTAGGGTTTCCGGGGTGATGCTGTTGATGTGTGCATGACCAGCCTTTCAAAGCCATTCATGGCTACCGACATGAGTGCTTACAGTGCGGTATCTGGATTGCCTGTATCTGGATTGATGACAAGCTATCTTTCAAAAAGCATGTTTATGAGTTAAGAAGAAATTGAATTGAATGTCATTTTTGAATTCCGTAAAGTGAGTGTGGAAGAAGTGAAAATATTATTGTTGTCTAACAATAATGACAATCCACCGGCAGTCTGACAACTTGGATGGAAAATAATGAGGATAATAGCGAACGATATTGCCCCTCCTATTTTCCATATCTTCAATCTAAGCCTGCTAGAAAGTGCCTGGTGGGAAGCAAAAGTAATTCCGCTACCCAAGAATAGTTAAGCCCCTTTTACTGGCTCAAGTAGCGACCAATCAGCCCAACCCTTAGTAAACCTTTTGAATAGATACAATGATATTTTACTGTCAACAAATTGACAACAGACTTTCAGCACACTTATAGGGAAGGACAGACCACAAGCATGGCACTTACACAAATGACTGATGATTGGCTGAGATAAATTTAGACATTATCGATCATGGTCTGCTGATGGAAAAGATATATGTTATGGCTTTACACCCTCTGCTATATTGTGGGTGAAGAGTTGGCTGTCTAACAGAACACAGGGGGTGTTCTTTACTGGAAGCCTCTCCATCATAATCCAGATAATCCAAAAACGACAAGCATTGCAATTGGGAAAATTCATTAATTAAACCATTAACCTTAACTACATCTTGTAAAAAATGATGTGAAAATTGAGCAAGTTGAGGTGACTGGTCTGAACTGTCATGGTCAAAACATGTTGACACAACAGTAGCTAAGATGGGGAGAAGTCTGCCCTAATAATGCGTTGATGTGCCTTTTTAACACTATCAACAAGGCAGGTTCGACAGGCTCTAGTTTTGTCGCATCTGGACTACTGTTCAGTCGTGTGGTCAGGTGCCTCAAAGAGAGACCTCTGAAAATTACAGTTGGTTCAGAACAGGGGAGTACGGCTGGCCCTTAAATGTACACTGAGAGTTTATGCATCCACCATAGTTTGTGGACCTGTGATGGAAAGGACAATGTGAGAAAGAATGTGAAAATTGTATTTTTATTTATTTATTTCACCTTCTATATATATTCTATATACAGTGTGTGCAAATGAGGTAAGACAAGGGAGATAAGGCAATAAATAGGCTGTGGTGGCGAAGTAATTACAATATACCAATTAAACACTGTAGTGAAGATGAATGTGCAAGTGGCGATACTGGGGTTCAAAAGAGCAAGATAAATAAATGAATACAGTATGGGGATGAGGTAGTTGGATGGGCTATTTACAGACGGGCTATGTACAGGTGCAGTGATCTGTGAGCTGCTCTGACAGCTGGTGCTTAAAGCTAGTGAGGGAGATATGAGTCTCCAGTTTCAGAGATTTTTGTAGTTCGTTCCAGTCATTGGTAGCAGAGAACTGTAAGGAAATGCGGCCAATGGGGGAATTGACTTTGGGGGTGACTAGTGAGATATACCTGCTGGAGCGCTTGCTACGGGTTTGTGCTGCTATGGTGAGCTGAGACTTGTAGATGACCTGGAGCCAGTGGGTTTGGCGACAAGTATGAAGCGAGGGCCAGCCAACGAGAGAGTACAGGTCGCAATGGTGGGTAGTATATGGGGCTTTGGTGACAAAACGGATGGCACTGTGATAGACTGAATCCAATTTGTTGAGAAGAGTGTTGGAGGCTATTTTGTAAATTACATCGCCGAAGTCGAGGATCGGTAGGATGGTCAGTTTTACGAGGGTATGTTTGGCAGCATGAGTGAAGGATGCTTTGTTGTGAAATAGGAAGCCGACTCTAGATTTAATTTTGGATTGGAGACGTTTAATGTGAGTCTGGAAGGAGAGTTTACAGTCTAAGCAGACACCTAGGTATTTGTAGTTGTCCACATATTCTAAGTCAGAACTGTCCAGAGTAGTGATGCTGGACGGACGGGCAGGTGTGGGCAGCGATCGGTTGAAGAGCATGCATTTAGTTTTACTTGCATTTAAAGAGCAGTTGGAGGCAACAGAATGAGAGTTGTATTGCTTTGAAACTAAGCAATACAACTAACAGCGTCTTAAGAAGGGCCAGAAGTATACAGAATGGTATCTATCTTGCTCCTTATCAGTCTTTCGGTATTGCGCTGAATGTGGTGTCTGCTTGTTTCCAGAGGCTCCGTAATTGCATCAGGCCCTCCATACAGAGCCTCTGATCACCTTTTCTGATCAAGCATCAATTGTGTTGCAGGAGCGTGACAATGACGGCAGCTGCAGCAGCTGTTATTAACATGAAGGTCGATATATATATATATATACAGTATATACAGTATATACACTGCTCAAAAAAATAAAGGGAATGCTAAAATAACACATCCTAGATCTGAATGAATGAAATATTCTTATTAAATACTTTTTTCTTTACATAGTTGAATGTGCTGACAACAAAATCACACAAAAATTATCAATGGAAATCAAAATAATTATCAACCCATGGAGGTCTGAATTTGGAGTCACACTCAAAATTAAAGTGGACAACCACACTACAGGCTGATCCAACTTTGATGTAATGTCCGTAAAACAAGTCAGAATGAGGCTCAGTAGTGTGTGTGGCCTCCACTTGCCTGTATGACCTCCCTACAACGCCTGGGCATGCTCCTGATGAGGTGGCGGATGGTCTCCTGAGGGATCTCCTCCCAGACCTGGACTAAAGCCTCCGCCAACTCCTGGACAGTCTGTGGTGCAACGTGGCGTTGGTGGATGGAGCGAGACATGATGTCCCAGATGTGCTCAATTCGATTCAGGTCTGGGGAACGGGCGGGCCAGTCTATAGCATCAATGCCTTCCTCTTGCAGGAACTGCTGACACACTCCAGCCACATGAGGTCTAGCATTGTCTTGCATTAGGAGGAACCCAGGGCCAACCGCACCAGCATATGGTCTCACAAGGGGTCTGAGGATCTCATCTCGGTACCTAATGGCAGTCAGGCTACCTCTGGCGAGCACATGCAGGGCTGTGCGACCCCCCCAAAAAATGCCCCCAACACCATGACTGACCCACCGCCAAACCGGTCATGCTGGAGGATGTTGCAGGCAGCAGAACGTTCTCCACGGCGTCTCCAGACTCTGTCACGTCTGTCACATGTGCTCAGTGTGAACCTGCTTTCATCTGTGAAGAGCACAGGGCGCCAGTGGCGAATTTGCCAATCTTGGTGTTCTTTGGCAAATGAGAAACGTAAGCACAACAGCTACACTGATGGAGTGGATTTACTACTCAATGACATTGACCCCAATCTCAGATTCACTATTGAATGTGACATTCAATGTGTTCATTATCTCGATATGTGGATTGAGAAATCAAATGGAACCCTGTTTACAATTCTGTATAGAAAAGAAAGGGAGATAAATACTCTATTGCAGAGGGACAGCTTCTATCCTGAGCCATTAAAAAGAGGACCTCCAAGAAGCCCATTTTTCAGACTGCGCCGTATATGCCACTCTACAGAGGATTATCTAGAAAAAGCAGCGGAGATGCGCATTAGGTTTCCAAGAAGAGGCTATTCGTCACAATGTGTGGATGAAGCTTTTAATTTGGCATTGGAAAAAACACGAGATGAGCTGTTACAAAAAAGACTCGCTAAAGCTAAAGAACACTCCGTAATGTTCACAACTACGTATACTTTGAACTCGCGAAAAGTGGGAGGTGTGGTTAAGAAACACTGGCATATTTTATTATCGGACCCAGCTTTGTCGGCTGAATATAAAAATCCACCACTTATTGTGTATAGGAGAGGTCGCAATATATGGGATAAATTGGTTCATGGCAACTGCCAGCCACAAAAGAAAATCAGCCAGGCCCTTTTACGCTCTCTACCAAATGGTAGCTATACATGCAGAGGATGTGCACAGTGCAACAATATAATAATAATAATATATGCCATTTAGCAGACGCTTTTATCCAAAGCGACTTACAGTCATGTGTGCATACATTCGATGAAGTGTGAATATTTCTGCCACCCACACACAGGAAAACAGTTCCAAATAAATTACATGATTAGGTGTTCCTCCACCCATGTTATTTACATGATTAAATGTCCATGTGGGCTCTGCTATGTCGGTAAAACCTCTCGTTCTCTCAAACAGAGAATTAGTGAACATACAAGTTAAATCAGGAGAAACGACAGGGATTATCCAGTCGCAATACATTTCAATGACCTGAAGCATAACATTTCTACCTTTTTAGATTTTGTGGCATAGAGAAAGTTAAGATATCAGACAGGGGAGGTGATATCAATAATACTCCTAGTAAAAGAGAATGTTTTGGGATTTTCACCCTCCAGACATTATTTCCTAAAGGACTTAATGATGAAATGCCTATGCATGTTATGTTGTGAACATGAATTATGTGCCTATTTAAGATTACTCTGTTTTTCGTACGATGTACCCAAACTTTCTATGTCCTCATTGTGTTATGCAGGTGAATGAGGACCCAAAAGCGACTTGGCGAAAACAGAGTCTTTAATCCAGTAAAGTAAATTTACAATCATAAGGCATAATTCCACTCGTAATGACGAGAACAGACTGGAGACTCGATCAAGAACTGCAGGTTGCCTCGGGAAGGCACTTGAACGTAGCAGACTCAGACACCTGCTCACCACGCAGCATCTGAGGGAAACACGACACGACAGGGCGATACACAGACACAGCACGGTGAACAATAGACAAGGATCCGACAGGGCAGAAACGGAAAACAAGGGGAGAAATAGGGACTCTAATCAGGGAAAAGGATAGGGAACAGGTGTGGGAAGACTAAATGATTGATTAGGGGAATAGGAACAGCTGGGAGCAGGAACGGAACGATAGAGAGAAGAGAGAGAGGAAGGGAGAGAGAAAAAGGGGAACGAACCTAAAAAGACCAGCAGGGGGAAAATGAACAGAGGGAAAAGCAAAATGACAAGACAATCTAAGACAAAACATGACACATTGTAGTTTTACGCCTTATTTATACACTTTTGTAATATTTATGAAATGCATATTGTTAAATTTGGTAGCAATTATTTGTTTTTCCTTTGCCTCCAACCCCATTCAATGTGTGGAACGGATGTGGGTGGGGCTAGGTCTACATAAGGGTGCAAATTTCATTTATTTATTTTTTATTCACAAAAGCTCTGAGGAAGGCCGTGAGGCCGATACGTAAGCTTATTAAATATCAGTGATACTGTCAAGAGCAGTGTGCGGTTTCCTTTGTCCTTCAACTTGAAGAAACTTTAAAAGTTCTTGAAATTCTCTAGATTGACTGACCTTCATGTCTTAAAGTAATGATGGACTGTCGTTTATCTTTGCTTATTTGAGCTGTTCTTGCCATAATATGGACCGATTGCCTCAAACGCAGTAAGAAGGAATGAAATTTCACAAATGTGACCTGTTTCAGGAAACTAGGCGTACATCGCAGGTCGGTATTTCACAAGAGAGCTGTTTGAATGTAACGTTAAACTTAACACTTTTTTGGTTACTACATGATTCCATATGTGTTATTTCATAGTTTTGATATCTTCACTATTATTCAACAATGTAGAAAATAGTAAAAAATTAAGAAAAACCCTGGAATGTGTAGGTGTGTCCAAATTTTTTGACTGGTACTGTATGTATATATATGTCCCCTCCACTTCTAAAACAAAAGTTGCACCCCTGGTGAAAAGGGTAATATAGACAGTCAGAGAAAGGCTATTCAAGAGACAAAGTGACTTACCTGCCCCTCCTCTTCTCTGTATGAGTAGCGTGGCCTCGGCTCCGACAGAACACTCTTTGAGCAGCTCCACCACACGTCCATGTCCTGCCCCCACAACACCCTGCTGGTTCACCTCCAGTATTAGGTCTCCTTCACTCAGACCCACTCCGCCCTGTACACCCGGCTCCAACACCTGTACAACACAGAACATAGTCAGGTATGAGGATGGAAAAGTAGGAGTGATGACAGACAGACAGGCAGACCGATGAAAGGACAGATGGGCGGACAGAGAGATCAATAGAATACACAAGGCTACATTTACAACATACTGAGAGTAACGAGAGTAACACCCCACAAAACTAACACCACACGAGAGAAGCACGAGAGCAACACCCCACCTGTTTGACACACTGCCCAGTGGAGCTGTCGGCGATGGTGAATCCGAACCCCTCTGCCCCCTTCACAATGGTTACGGTCAGCAGCTCTGCCCCCTGGATCACGCCCCCGGCAATCCCTGTCGCCCCCGACGATGCCATGGAGATGTTGTCGTCGTGCGGTGCCATGGCCTGTGCAGACCGGACGGTGGTGGGAGGTAGTGAGGACCCATCAAGGTGGGGTGCCCCGGGCTGTGTTAGAGCCTGGGGAGGGAGCTGGGAACTCAGGGAGAGGTACTCCAGGTAAGGGTCATAGCTACTGCGCCCATTCACCACCAGGGGTCGGTGTTCCAGGCCCGTGGGGGTCAGGCTGGTGCTGGTGGACACCCCAATAGAGTCCTCAGTGTCAAATGGTAGGGGGTATCCCCGGCAGAGGACCAGGGTGACGCTCTGGCCGATGGGCACGGACTGGAAGAGTTTGACCACGTCGGCGTGTGTTGTGCCCAGGCAACAGATGTCATTGATGTAGACTATAACGTCACCTGAAAGGGGAGGAAGCAGAGATCTTGTTCAGTAGTCATCAAACGGAAGAAGAGGGTCTGAATCAGGGAGGACAAGTCAAATAAGAATTTAATTTTAAAAAAAATTTTGCTAAATATTTTTAACATTTTCTATTGCATTCCTTAAACAACAAGGCCGGGGAGATTGGACAGAGAGGATGTAATACAAACCTAGGGGTAGAATTTGTTTGTGTGTGTGTGTGTGGGGGGGGGGAACAGTTTTCCTTGGGCTTTTGCCTGCTCCACACGTTCTGTTATAGTCACCGACATGATTTAACCAGTTATATAAACTTCAGAGTGTTTTCTATCCACACATACTAATCATATGCATGTACTATATTCCTGGCATGAGTAGCAGGACGTTGAAATTAAGCGCAATTTTTAACAAAACGTTGAAAAAATAGTCCCGAGCTCTAAGAGGTGTCTTGTCCCCTTCAGCTACACTGATGGAGTGGATTTAACAAGTGACATCAATAAGGGATCATTGCTTTCCCCTGCATTCACCTTATCTGTCTATGTCATGGAAAGATCCGGTGTTCTTAATGTTTTGTACACTTAGTGTATATGACTAATGCATAATAGGGATGCATAAGCAGGGATTAATATTTTCCCCAAAATCTATCAAGTTTCAATACCGGGAATAATTCATATTTATACTGAGAGTCCCGGAAATACCGCAAAAACTGGAAGTGCCCCTTTACAGCATTTTAAACCGAAGTATGGTCACTATGCCAGGGTCCCCCCCCAAAATAAAATTATTGCTGCGCCACTATGTCAAGATTTCACAGCAAGTGAATCTGATATTTGGTAATGACAGAGTCGTTTTGATTGCCAGTGACATTTTTAAGAATTGAGAAACAGCCATTTATTATTTCAGCGCATTTCAGCAGTAGGCTATCTCAACACAGAACGCACTCAGGATGCACAGAGCACACCATGAGTAAGCTATCGCATTGTTGAATCATTCAAACTTTGTAACGGCAGTCAAGCAAAAGTCAAATGAGCAAAGTTGCTAAGCTTACTATATAACCTCCGATGAACGACAAAATATCTCCTATTTGGCATAATCAAGTTGATAACTATACAGATGGCAGATCATCTCATGAATAACGGGGAGAAAAAGAGAAGAGAGGAAATTGTTTAAATATCAAGGTATCTTAACGTGCACCAACTTTGTTTAAAAAATGTTTTATAGCAGTATTTTGACATGCATAGTTGAGATGTGCTTTGATAATGCAACCTATGGATTACAGAATAAAGTTAGGAATTTGCGTGCGAGACAGGATTTTTTGTTTCATTGGGCGATAGGAAAATAGCCTAGGCTCTATCAATAGATATATGATATACTTGATTCAGGCTACATTATTGCATGCTAAATGTCTCTGATCAGTGATAGATGAGCAAACAAATAAATTAGCTACCCCTTCCACTTGTCGAGCCAGCGATCAATTAACCAAATATGTGACCCACCATCTCCTTTCAGTCTTAAGTTCCAAAATTTGAAATGGTGTTTTTTACATTGGATAAAAGTACAGACTCAGAGTTTCAAAATTGTAGATCATACACTGTAGTTGGAGGGAACATGGGGAAGTAAAGCTGCTTTAAAAGTTCATACATTCATAATCCCATTTAGGATAAAAGGGCATTCAAACATTTTGCTGTGATTTTCACAATTGCTGTGATTTTATTACACATTTCTGGAAAACATATATTTAGAAAAGGAATACTTTCACCAAATTGTCAAAATTGATTCTCTGAACATTATCTCACTAACTTACACCATTAGGCAAACCATTAACAGTTTTAAATGGCCTATTGTTATATAATAAAGATAAACATTCAGATTGAACAGCTACAGTACTGCTTTTTGCTTATGCCCATTTAGCATTGTAGACCCCCTCATATCTTAAAGAATTCACATGGGAACACATGACAGTGGCCATGTGCTAAAGCATGAGGAAGTGCTTAACAAAATAAAGTGTTATATAGTATATATATATATTTTTTAAATATATTTCAACAAGAAAATACTTTATTACCTTATATTGCCTTATGAAAAACTTAACACACAAACACGTAAAGGCAAAAACACTAACTAGACCTAGGCCTATTTCATAATGTCCTTTGAGTATCATTGGTTCAGGTCATGTTATGATATGAACAAAGGAATCTATCCTGAGAGCATGCTGTATTTATGTCCTATCATGTAATATCCATTGCTTTTTATTTAAAAAGTCCTGATCTTCTCTAAAATATATGTTTGCCGGGTTGTTTCGCATCTCTGGGAGGAAGGATGTCAACATTGCACAGCAACTGAAACCTGGATACATCTGAGTGAAAGCTCCTTGGCCACAACACCACCAGGCTCCAGACAATCGAAGCTGTAAAGAAGGAAAGCAATACAGTAAAACCTTGCATACCAGCAATAACATGAATTGATCCCCAAGTTCAGGCAAAAGCTCAAAGTGCAAAGAAAATACCTGAAGTGTTGCTTGTTCACGCTCAATCATCTCCTTGTACTGTTGGGAGGTTAATGCTGGAAGATCAATTCTAGAAAAAATAGGTTAAAACATGAATTAATTATTGTCCTATAGCCTGTTGACTGCTACAGCTGTACTAAAATGACCTGTACACACTTAACCTGTTTCCAGCCAACAATGGCAATGCAGACACTACAAGGTAGCTAGCAAGATTTAGGAAACATTTAGCTTCATAATTACTTGCTGGCTAGATGTAAATGTTATTCATCTAGCTAGCCAGATAGTTGGACATGCAATAAAATTACCTCAATCTATAACCCAATAATCCATCTGTAAAAGATGGCTTGTTGCCGGACGAAGCAAGCCATAACGTTACCTGTATGCAACTGTCTAGCTAGCTAGCTATCTAGGTATATAGCTAACAATAACTAGCAATGAAAACAACCTTTTGATACAGTTGAGATAATAACGTTTGCAGATGTAGCTATCTTGGCATTTTAACTGTACACTCTTACCTGTGTTTGGATTATGATGATTCACGGCAGACAATCACTTTCAAAATCATTCTTCCGACTCGGCATCAACCAGTCCAGACGGCTTTAGCCACAGTAGACAGAGCTGTGTCGATACCAGAAGCTGTATTCAGGACAACACTGGTATTCGAAAGCTGTAGCTATACTTTGCATCTAATCCATGACGAAAGTATTGGTAAACCGAATGGATCTTTCAAATATCCGTGGAAGCAGAGAGCACCCACACACACACAACCACCCACGCACACAAATGGACACCTCCCTCACAGCAATGGCACAGGTCAAATAGGCCAGATAATCAAGTTGTACCAGTCGTATGTTTACTTGCAGGTTCCTTCTAAAATGTTCTACAAACAAAATTCCACTTTGACATTATGGGGTATTGTGTGTAAACAAATCAGTCAAACAAAATCTCAATTTAATCATTTTTTAATTCAGGCTGTAATACAACAAAATGTGGAAAAGTAAAGGCGGTGTGAATACTTTCTGAAGACAGTGTTGCAGGGCTTTTAGGGCTGTTGCGGTGACCGTATTACCACCACACCGGCAGTCACGAGTCATGGAAGGCAGTCAAATTCCAAGTGACAGTGACGAAAATATAATCAAATACAACATGAGCGCAACATTTCTATAGGCTATGTAATTGCAAGAAAAAACAGAGTGATGGTCTCTATTAAAAAGAGGAGGATCCCATCAACTTTCTATTGAGAAGGCCTACTATATTTATTTCGTAACTTTCCTTATACCTCCTCAGGATTGGTGGGTCCCCTGCGGGACGGTTGCGCTAATATAGGATAATTCGATTATCATGAGGTTGAAAGCAACAAGAACATTTCCCAGTACATAGACATACAGTGGGGCAAAAAAGTATTTAGTCAGCCACCAATTGTGCAAGTTCCCCCACTTAAAAAGATGAGAGAGGCCTGTAATTTTCATCATAGGTACACTTCAATTATGACAGACAAAATGAGAAAAAATCCAGAAATTCACATTGTAGGATTTTTAATTAATTTATTTGCAAATTATGATGGAAAATATGTATTTGGTCAATAACAAAAGTTTATCTCAATACTTTGTTATATACCCTTTGTTGGCAATGACAGAGGTCAAACATTTTCTCAAGGTTTTCACATACTGTTGCTGGTATTTTGGCCAATTCCTCCATGCAGATCTCCTCTAGAGCAGTGATGTTTTGTGGCTGTTGCTGGGCAACCCGGACTTTCAACTCCCTCCAAAAATTCCAGGACCTTGAAACTCCTTCGTCGACCGGGCGGTGTGTTTGGGATCATTGTCATGCTGAAAGACCCAGCCATGTTCACGTCTTCAATGCCCTTGCTGATGGAAGGAGGTTTTCACTCAAAATCTCACGATACATGGCCTAATTCATTCTTTCCTTTACACGGATCAGTCGTCCTGGTCCCTTTGCAGAAAAACAGCCAGATGATGTTTCCACCCTCATGCTTCACCCCCAGGTATGGTGTTCTTTGGATTTAACTCAGCTTTATTTGTCCTCCAAGCACGACGAGTTGAGTTTTTACCAAACAGTTATATTTTGGATTCATCTGATCATATGACATGCTCCCAATCTTCGTCTGGATCATCCAAATGCTCTCTAGCAAACTTCAGACGGGCCTGGACATGTACTGGCTTAAGCAGGGGGACACGTCTGGCACTGCAGGATTTGAGTCCCTCGCGGCGTAGTGTGTTACTGATGGTAGGCTTTGTTACTTTGGACCCAGCTCTCTGCAGGTCATTCACTAGGTCCCCCCGTGTGGTTCTAGGATTTTTGCTCACCGTTCTTGTGATCATTTTGACCCCACGGGGTGAGATCTTGCGTGGAGCCCCAGATCGAGGGAGATTATCAGTGGTCTTGTATGTCTTCCATTTCCTAATAATTGCTACCACAGTTGATTTCTTCAAATCAAGCTGCTTACCTATTGCAGATTCAGTCTTCCCAACCAGGTGCAGGTCTAAAATGTTGTTTCTGGTGTCGTTTGACAGCTCTTTAGTCTTGGCCATAGTGGAGTTTGGAGTGTGACTGTTTGAGGTTGTGGACAGGTGTTTTTTTTATACCTATACCAAGTTCAAACAGGTGCCATTAATACAGGTAACGAGTGGAGGACAGAGGAGCCTCTTAAAGAAGAAGTTACAGGTCTGTGAGAGCCAGAAATCTTGTTTGTTTGTAGGTGACCAAATACTTATTTTCCACCATAATTTGCAAATAAATTCATAAAAAATCCTACAATGTGATTTTCTGGATTCTTTCTCTAATTTTGTCTGTCATATTTGAAGTGTACCTATGATGAAAATTACAGGCCTCTCATCTTTTTAAGTGGGAGAACTTGCACAATTGGTGGCTGACTACATACTTTTTTGCCCCACTGTATCTGATATTGGCAGAAAGCTTAAATTATTGTTAATCTAACTGTCCAATTTATAGTAGCTATTAGAGTGAAGGAATACCATACCATTGTTTGAGGAAAGGGCACAGTTTTTTTTAAATCGGACACTGTTGTGGGATTAACAAGAAATGTATCTTTAAAATGTTGAGAAATACTTCTATATTTGAGGAATTTTAATTATAGGATTTCTGTTTTGAATTTGGCGCCCTGTACTTTCACTGGCTGTTGTCATATCGATCCCGTTAGCGGGATATCAGCCCTAAGAGTAAACAAATTAGGCACATTTGGGCAGTCTTGATACACATTTTGAACAGAAATGCAATGGTTCATTGGATCGGTCTAAAACTTTGCACATACATTGCTGCCATCTAGAGGCCCTAATTTAAATGGCACTTGGGCTGGAATAATATATATTTGCCCTTTCTTTTGCATTTAAAAGATGATAATACAAAAAACGTTTTTTTTAAATTATATTTTACCAGATCTAATGTGTTATATTATCCTACATTCCTTTCACATTTCCACATACTTCACAGTGTTTCCATTCAAATAGTACCAATAACTGGTTCCAAGAAAATTATGCACTCTCCTCAAACAATATCATGCTATTATTTCGTTGTATTAGCTACTGTAAATTGGACAGTGCAGTTAGATTAACAAGAATTTGAGCTTTTTGCCAATATCAGATATGTCTATGTCCTGGGACATTTTCTTGTTACTTACAACCTCATGCTAATCACATTAGCCTACATTAGTTCAACCATCAAGTGGAAGGGACATCGATCCTAAAGAAGTTTTCAAAACATTTACAACAGGAGTATAGCCTATCTGGCTTGCATGTATTTGTATTTATTATGGATCCCTTTTCCTGGTGTCCAGCAAAATTACACACAATGTGTGTGAATGTGTATGCATGTGTCTGTGCCTATGTTTCTGTTGCTTCATAGCCCCCGCTGTTCCATAAGATGTATTTTTTATCTGTTTTTTAAATCTAAATGTACTGCTTGCATCAGTTACTTGATGTGGAATAGAGTTCCATGTAGTCATGGCTCTCTGTAGTACTGTGTGCCTCTTGTGACCTCTTGTGGCATGTCTTGTGTGGTATGCATGGGAGTCCGAGCTGTGCACCAGTAGTTCAAACAGACCGCTCTGTGCATTCATCATGTCAATAGCTCACATAAATACAAGTGGTGATGAAGTCAATCTCTGCTCCACTTTGAGCCAAGAGATTGACATGCATATTATTAATTTTAGCTCTCTGTGTACATCCAAGTGCCAGCCCTGTTCTGAGCTATTTGCAATTTTCCTAAGTCCCTTTTTGTGGTACCTGATCACAAGATTGAACAGTTGTCCAGGTGCGACAAAAATAGGGCCCAGATAAATAATGTAGGACATGCCTTATTTATAGTGCTGTTGAGAAGGTAGTTTAGCGCTTTATTATGGACAGACTTCTCCCCATTTTAGCAACTGCTGTATCAATGGGTGGCAGGGTAGCCTAGTGGTTAGAGTGTTGGACTAGTAACCGAAAGGTTGCAAGTTCGAATCCCCGAGCTGACATGGTACAAATCTGTTGTTCTGCCCCTGAACAGGCAGTTAACCCACTGTTCCTAGGCCGTCTTTGAAAATAAGAATTTTTTTTAAACTGACTTGCCTAGTAAAATAAAGGTCAAATAAAAATAGGTTTTGACCATGAAAGTTTACAATCCAGGGTTACTCCAAGCAGTTTAGTCATCTCAACTAGCTCAATTTCCACATTATTTATTACAGGATTCCGTTGAGGTTTAGGGTTTAGTGAATGTTTTGTCCCAAATACAATGCATTTAGTTTTAGAAATATTTAGGACTAACTTATTCCTTGCCACCCACTCTGAAACTAACTGCAGCTCTTTGTTAAGTGTTACAGTCATTTCAGTCGCTGGGGTAGCTGACATGTATAGTGTTGAGTCATCCGCATACATAGACACACTGGCTTTACTCAAAGCCAGTGGAATATCGTTAGTAAAGATTGAAAAAAGTAAGGGGCCTAGACTGCTGCCTTGGAGAATTTCTGATACCTCCTGGATTATGTAGGAGAGGCTTACCTGTCTAACAGAACACAGAGGGTGTTCTTTAATGTAACTTTTTATCCACAATACAGCAGGGGGTGTAAAGCCATAACACATATTTTTCCAGCAGCACACTATGGTTGATAACGTCAAAAGCCGCACTGAAAGTATAAGAAAACAGCCCCCACAATAATTTTATCATCAATTTCTCTCAGCCAATCATCAGTCATTTGCATAAGTGCTGTGCTTGTTGAATGTCCTTCCCTATAAGAAAGGTGAACATTTGTTGTCAATTTGTTTATGTTAAAATCGCATTCTATCTGGTCCAACACAATTTTTTTCAAACTTTTACTGAGGGTTGGAAACAGGCTGATTGGTCGGCTATTATGGTCTCCCAAGTGCCACAGTGCTAGAGACGTCACTACAGACCCGGGTTTTTTCCAGGGCTGTATAATAACCGGCCTTGATCGGGAGTCCCATAGGGCGGCGCACAATTGGCCCAGCATCGTTCGGGTTAGTGGAGAGTTTGGCTGGGTTAAATAGAGGTTAAAAATATATATACACTGCTCAAAAAAATCAAGGGAACACTAAAATAACACATCCTAGATCTGAATGAATGAAATATTCTTATTAAATACTTTTTTCTTCACATAGTTGAATGTGCTGACAACAAAATCACACAAAAATTATCAATGGAAATCAAATTTATCAACCCATGGAAGTCTGGATTTGGAGTCACACTCAAAATTAAAGTGGAAAACCACACTACAGGCTGATCCAACTTTGATGTAAGGGAATACCCACCTGAATTGGACAAAAATGAATGGGAAGTCATTGGCATCGGACAAACCATATACACATCGTCCAATACCACCCAATTCGGTGTTGATTCATGCAAAGTGTATTGCAAATGCCATATGGCAATTGCCAGTTGTAACACTTTAAAAATCCAACAGGTGACGAATCCGCTCCACCTTGGTTTTTTATATTGGAAATGTAACCCCAGTCAACATCCAAAAGCAAAATTTTGAAAAAATTTTTTTTTTTGTCAAAAACGTATCACCCTTTGCAATATGGTTCAATGGGCATTTACCATAAGAAATTTGACATGCTCAAAAATCCTGCAGAAATGCAAAATTGACTGGCCTGATGAACACAGGATGGCCTGGCAGTGATAGTTGCTCCTTTCCATCGCTCATTGTGTTGACTTCATTCATGTCCATTTTGTGATGTTTTTTCACTGTTGAATCATATTGCAAGTGCACGTACATTTGCAATATGGTTCAATGGGCATTTACCATAAGAAATTTGACATGCTCAAAAATCCTGCAGAAATGCAAAATTGACTGGCCTGATGAACACAGGATGGCCTGGCAGTGATAGTTGCTCCTTTCTATCGCTCGTTGTGTTGACTTCATCATGTCCATTTGTTTATGTTTTCTCACTTTTGCAAAGTCACTGTGCATTTGCAATATGGTTCAATGGGCATGTACCATCACGATTTTGCTATAACAATCCTGCAGGAATGCGAAATTGACTAGCCCGATGAACTCAGGAATCCTGGGCAGTGATTCTGGTTAATCTCAATCGCTCGTTAGGGTTGATTTCAGCATGTCACTTTGGTGATGGTACCTCACTGTTTAAACATATTGCAAATGGACAAGAGTCACCAGCAAGTCACCGTCCATCAGTCAATTAGATATCATTCTGACACCAAACTGATACAAACGGACACCAAACCCACTTTTTCCAACTCGTTTACTATCACATACTTCAGAGCTGGCCCAAAATTCACAACGCCTTCGGTTCAAACCATAAAAGAAACATAAAACACGTAGTTTCGTTCGAGCTGCGGGTCCATTTCTTATGTTTTGTGTAGGCCTAGCTGAGGCGAACCCGAATCCCAAGTTTCGGCTTGATCGGTCATTTGGTGTCCGAGCAAAACCCTAATTGGTGCTGAAAATCCACTTTTTTTCCAAGACTTGCTACGGGGTCCTTGAATGAGCTATCGGACAGAAACGTTGGGGTCTGTCTATATGGGCCGAGACGGTCGCAATGCACCTAGTCTTGTGTCTCTGAGACATTTCTAAATGTCGTCATTTACGTGATGCAAAAATGAATTGAAGTCATTGCAAATGTACGAGGCTGTTTCTCGGTCCGAGAACCTTCTAGAGCCACGTAACTCACCATGCCCTATCGACCTGAGGTCTAGAACAGGATTCTAAAGTTTCGGAACTCTAGGTCTGGCGGTTCTTTAAAAGTTCCAACAAGGTTAACTAATGCAGGCAGTGTATGTCTCTATGCACCCCAATGGGTCCCTACTTCCAAGCTGTGTGTGTGTGTGATTTAGTTTTCCTTTGAAATTTTATGGGAAAAATTACTAATTTACAGTTCATGAGGGTTGCCTAACCACATATATGAAGTTTTGGAAAGATCTGACTTTTTTAACCCCTCGAAACAGCCCCTGAGACACCAATTATGGCACTTGCGGTTGGCACAGGAAGCTATAAGTCAACACATATCCTCATTGGGGTATGCTTTTACTGAATCCTGAGTTTTAAGATTTACGTGAAGAACTGAAGTATTTACGGAGGGTTTAGTGAGTGTGTGTTATTTCAGAAAATCATAGAAAATCACAGAAATCTCGCAGAGCTCCGCAGCACACTTTAAAAAGATTCGTATATACACCCTGCAACTGGATCTGTAACCGCTGAAAAAAAAACACCTATCTTTGAACATCACCAATCTGTCATTGTACGATTTCTCTTAAATGACGATAGATAAATGGCTGGTTCTTTTTTTATTGACACCGGAGGCTCCTTGACTTTGACGTGAAGTGGATTTTTTTTTTCTCTATTTTCATTCTGGACCTTTAATACCAGAAAAATGGCCATAACTCAAAAACCGTTGAGGCCTGGACGCCATCTTGTTAGGGGCCAACTGCCCATTATGCCAAACCTACGCTCACCAAGTTTCGGCTTTGAAATATTTTCAGTTCTCGAGATAAGGCCCCGTCGTGATTCGTGATGTTTTGTCCAATCCCAATATGATTGCTTATGCTCTCTTGTGGGATTTTCCGGGACAGTGGAAAAATGACCAAAATTTGATTATTTTATAAAACGGAAACCGAATGTCCGACAAAGTTCATTTGATGACTTCCCGGTAGGTCTAGCCCTGCCGCTCGGCCCGACGCAGTAGTGTGCGTGGCCTCCACATGCCTGTATGACCTCCCTACAAGGCCTGGGCATGCTCCTGATGAGGTGGCGGATGGTCTCCTGAGGGATCTCCTCCCAGACCTGGACTAAAGCATCCGCCAACTCCTGGACAGTCTGTGGTGCAATGTGGCATTGGTGGATGGAGCGAGACATGATGTCCCTGATGTGCTCAATTGGATTCAGGTCTGGGGAACGGGCGGGCCAGTCCATAGCATCAATGCCTTCCTCTTGCAGGAACTGCTGACACACTCCAGCCACATGAGGCCTAGCATCGTCTTGCATTAGGAGGAACCCAAGGCCAACCTCACCAGCATATGGTCTCACAAGGGGTCTGAGGATCTCATCTCGGTACCTAATGGTAGTCAGGCTACCTCTGGCGAGCACATGGAGGGCTGTGCGGCTCCCCAAAGAAATGCCACTCCACACCACGATTGACCCACCGCCAAACCAGTCATGCTGGAGGATGTTGCAGGCCTCTGAACGTTCTCCACGGCGTCTCCAGACTCTGTCACGTCTGTCACGTGCTCAGTGTGAACCTGCTTTCATCTGTGAAGAGCACAGGGCGCCAGTGGCGAATTTGCCAATCTTGGTGTTCTCTGGCAAATGCCAAACGGCTGGAAGCACAACCCCCACCCTGTAGACGTCGGGCCCTCATACCACCCTCATGGAGTCTGTTTCTGACCGTTTGAGCAGACACATGCACATTTGTGGCCTGCTGTAGGTCATTTTGCAGGGCTCTGGCAGTGCTCCTCCTTGCACAAAGGCGGAGGTAGCGGTCCTGCTGCTGGGTTGTTGCCCTCCTATGGCCTCCTCCACGTCTCCTGATGTACTGGCCTGTCTCCTGGTGCGCCTCCATGCCCTGGACACTACGCTGACAGACACAGCAAACCTTCTTGCCACAGCTCGCACTGATATGCCATCCTGGATGAGCTGCACTACCTGAGCCACCTGTGGGTTGTAGACTCCGTCTCATGCTACCACTAGAGTGAAAGAACCGCCAGCATTGGGGGTGTCTTGCTAATTGCCTATAATTTCCACCTGTTGTCTATTCCATTTGCACAACAGCATGTGAAATTTATTGTCAATCAGTGTTGCTTCCTAAGTGGACAGTTTGATTTCACAGAAGTGTGATTGACTTGGAGTTACATTGTGTTGTTTAAGTGTTCCCTTTATTTTTTTGAGCAGTGTATATATATTTTTGCCAGTAAAGGTGGCTTTACTATTCTTAGGTAGCGGAATGACTTTTGCTTCACAACAAGCCTGGGGGCACACACTTTATAGTAGGCTTAAATTGAATATATGACAAATAGGAGTGGCAATATCGTCCGCTATTATCCTCAGTAATTTTCCATCCAAGTTGTCAGACCTCGGTGGTTTGTCATTGTTGATAGACAAGTATTTCACCTCCACCACACTCACTTTACGGAATAAAAATTACAATGCTTGTCTTTCATAATTTGGTCAGATATCATTTGATGTATAGTGTCAGGCTTTGTTGCTGGCATGTCAGGTTTTCTAATCTTGCCAATGAAAAAAATCATGAAAGTAGTGGGTTTTGTGATGAATGAGCTATCTGATGCAATGAATGTTGGAGGTGAGTTTGCCTTTAATTTTTTTAATTTTATATTTTTTTACACATTTTGATTTAAGGTGCTCCAAAGCTTTTTACTATCATTCTTCGTCATTTATATTTGGTTCATACTATAGTTTCTTAATATTTTTATTAAGATTAGTCACATGATTTCTCAATTTTCAATATGTTTGCCAATCGATTGTTCAACCAGACTTATTTGCCATTCCTTCTGTTTCATCCCTCTCCACCATACAATTTTTAAATTCCTCATCAATCCAGTAATTTTCTTAATGGGTGCATGCTTATTAGTAACTGGAATAAGCATTTCATAAATGTGTCAAGTGCAGCATATGTTTGCTCCTTATTATACACTACGGACCAACATATATTCTTTCCATCAACAACATAGGAATCACTACAAAACGTATTGTATGACCTCTTATACACTATATTAGGCCCAGCCTTTGGAACATTGGTTTACCTAGATATGGCTACTATATTGTGATCACTACATCTGATGGATCTGGGTACTGATTTCAAGTACATTTCTGCAGCATTAGTAAAGTTGTGATCAATACATGTTGATGAATTCATTCCTGTGCTGTTTGTAACTATCCTGGTTGGTTGACTGATAACCTGAACCAGGTTGCAGGCACTGGTTACAGTTCAAAGCTTTTCTTGAGTGGTCAGCTTGTTGAAAGCCAGTCAATATTTAAATCACCCAGGAGATATATCTCTCTGATATCTTGTGTGTGGCTCCTGTGTGTGTATTTTCTTTCCTTCTGCCCTATTCACAGGTGCCGCCAATCAGTCACCAATCACTCGCTAATCTGTAGACACACCTGCTCCTTTTCCCTTACCCAATCACATCCCCTTTCCCTTGTTTTAAAAGCATCCCAATTAGTTCTCTCTGGAGAGCTCTCTTTTGTTTTTGCAACTACATGTCACTTTGTCTGTTAATAATTAACCTGTGAGTATTGCTTTGTTATGGTGTTTGTTTGACGATGGGAAAAGGGGGTACCAAGAAAAGTCACCCATGAGCATTACACTACCCATAGGTAAATATTGTCTAAAGGACATTAGTTAGAACTGGGTGGACCATCCACTGAGTTGTCCATTCCTGTGTGTTTAAAAAATAAACCCTGAGTGTTTGGTGGTAAATAAGTTGCACGTTTTCACTGTTATAATTTGCATGAGTTATGTTACGGGTCTCGTTTCCATACCCCCTAGACTGCAGGGCCAAAGAGATTCGTAACTATCACATACATTATCAAGCATTCACACATGTTATCCAGATACTGACTGTTAGGACTTGGTGGTTTATAGCAGCTTCCCACCAGAATGGGCTTTAGGTGAGGCAGATGAACCTGTAGCCAAATTACTTCAATATTACTGAACATGAGATCCTCTAATCTTTACAGGAATGTTTTTCTGAAAATAAACAGCAACAGCTCCACCATTGGCATTACTACGTTTTCTGAAAATGTTATAACCTTGTATTGCTACCACTTTATCAACAGTATTATCTCAGTGAGTTTGAGAGTCAGAATATGAATGTCATCTGTTACATCTGTTTGTGTCGAACTGCTTTGCTTTATCTTGGCCAGGTCGCAATTGTAAATGAGAACAACTTGTTCTCAACTTGCCTACCTGGTTAAATAAAGGTTAAATAAATAAAACAAACAACTTATTTTATCAAACCTTTTTGTCTTAAGCTGCATATGTTAACGTGGGCTATTTTAAGCACTTCTTCTGGGATGCTTGCATAGTTTTTATTGCATTACTGGGACGTTTAGCAGAAGTAGATATGCTCATGTTATTTATGTTAGTGCAGGGTGAGCTGCACACAGTGGACTTCCTCCTAGGGTATACCGCCTCAGTGCTAACAGTATACATCTGGTTCATAGGCACATAAAATAGCTGTAGGATCAGCAGAGGCATTCAGGGCAGCTAGAGGGACAAATTAGGTTACTTTGTGTCTACCAACGCCCCCGGTGTGCATTTGCTGAAGAATTATGACAACTCTGCATCACAATGGTAGGGATTAGCTGGGCTTGGGTCAATGATAAGTCATTGTCTCAATGCAGCCTTATGCTGTGAAAGGATCCAGGAAACCCAAATGATCTGGGTGGATCCCATCCTCATAAAACATGTTTTGTTTCCAAAAGGTATTGAAATTGTCAACAAAAGTTACACCCCATTGAGCTTGCATTAATCACGTAGCCAGTTGTAAAGAAAACCCTGCTAGTGTTCAATGCCACGACTCAGAGAGTGCACTTGGCCAGATACGATGGTTATTTTCTTGGTGTCTAGCAATCAGCTCTTAAATCCAGTTTCAACTATTTAGAGCTGCCCTTCAATGTCGTTAAAACCCATATGGACTACGTTATAATCGATTTCCATGTCTTGACATAGAACATTTGGGTGCAGCTTAGTAATGTAATTTATTCAAGCTCCGGGATAGGACATTGTTTTTGCACCAGGAACAGTAATATTTCTTACCATGGAGCTGCCCAGAATCGGAGAACTCTTTATGGATGGGCGAGAGGCAGGATAACTTGAGCCCATTTCTCCTGGCACATGGTGCAGGCCTCTGACAGATGGAGATGCCCCGCTCGATAGAGAGCAGGGACAGATTTCCAATGTCAACTTCAAAATTGTAGAAGTAGGCACTGTAGCTCCAGTGACCAAAGGTGCATCAGGCTCCAGGACTGTGAAACTATTCGTTTGTATCCTCTCTGGGTTTCTCGTTAGGAGTGGAGACTGCTTTGCGGAAGGCCGCTGTCTACAGCTTCCATGGCTCGTGGGATGCGACCAACGTGGATTGCCTTGCTCCTCTTGCTGTGCTCCTTTGACTCCGCTATCAGATGGGGGAGCTCTGTGCAAAATGGGCCAGTGAGATAACTACAGACGACAAGGCAGAGATGCGTCCAACGAGCGTGAATACCGTCCAGCCACAGGCGTAGAAAATGTAAACATTCTACTCTGCGTTTTCCCCAGTTTCTTACGTAGGCTGGCGAGCAAGGAAGCCACCTCAAGCTTATAACCCTAGCATTGGAACTCTGAGTGATCTGGTTTGTGCTGAAACAAAGCTTAGTAGATACAGCTCCTGCAGCGTTGGAACCGTTCATTTATTACAACTTCGTCAACTTGATGGCTAGCAGCTTAGCGTCTCTGTCAAGCAGGCTTCAACCTGAGAATGAACCACGGGAAAAGCTTCCCCGATGATGTATTTTTTACCATACCCCTTTTTCGAGACAGGTGCATGATAATGGGTTAATTCTAAATCAAAATAAATGTCACACACATACTATTTAGTCTTTGTAAAGACAAGATTAAATCAAGACTATTCTGATGGGTGACAATATTAGCCTGCCACTGAAAAATATAGTATCACTTGTGAATGATGCCCAGCATAAGGCAAGAAACAATTCTTTTTTGGGCAACTTTTTCGAATCATACTCTCACCTCGTGTAGCCAAGCCTATAGGCCTATACAATGTATTCGTAAAGTATTCAGATCCCTTAACTTTTTCCACATTTTGTTACATTAGCCTTATTCAAAAATGTATTAAATTAAACATGTTTCTCATCAATCTACACACAATACCTCAATGACAAAGCAAAAACAGTTAGCTTTTTTATTTTAGCAAATCTGTAAAAACAGATAACTTATTTATATAAATATTCAGACCCTTTGCTATGAGACTCGAAATTGAGCTCAGCTGCATCCTGTTTCCATTGGTCATCCTTGATGTTTCTACAGCTTGATTAGAGTCCATCTGTTGTAAATTCAATTGATTGGACATGGCTTGGAAAGGCACAAACCTGTCTATATAAGGTCCCACAGTTCACAGTGCATGTCAGAGCAAAAACTAAGCCATTAGGTCGAAGGAATTGTCCGTAGAGAGACAGGTTTGTGTCGAGGCACAGATAATTTATTTAGCATTGAAGGTCCACAGTGGCCCCATCATTCTTTAAATGGAATAAGTTTGGAACCACCAAGATTCTTCCTAGAGCTGGCCGCCCGGTTAAACTGAGCAATCGGTGGAGAATGGCCTTGGTCTCACTAAAGTCTGAGATTTCCGAGTTTCCAGTCCACAATCAAAAGCTACGGTAGATATAACGTGATTTGATGTCATTTTATCGGTGGCCAATGACCTTGAGCCTTCTTGGATGGGCACTTCTAATGTAACTCTATGGCAGCACCCAAGGGGCTTGAATTTTCGAGCTCTCCCTGTAGATTTTGCGGTGAGGTAGTGTCCTCATGAGTAACAGAACGCTGAGCCAATCACAGCGCAACTAGAGAACATTACCAACCCCTACTCTCCGTATTTTCTGCTGGCTACCCCAACACCATAGAAAGCACTGAGCGAGGCTGAAACGGGAGTATTTTGGAGCTGCTTTACTCAAGAAAGCAAAAAAAGAGACAGTGTGTATGCTTCTTTATTAACTCAATGATTTTAATTTATTTGTTACATTGTTTGCAAACTTGTGACATGTATTAATGCCAAAATAACATGCAAAACATGCAAAATATATAAATAATTTAATAATAATAACCTAATAATAGCCTGATGGGTCACCTCAACACAGAATAACCTCATGTGCGCACGCTCTCATTGTTTGGGGAAAGTATCCTTTCAATTTTTACTTAGTTTTGTTCAATTGTATTCTGTATACTATAATGCCACAGAATTCTAACAATCTTGTCTGCTAAATTAACTAGCGTAGCCCACAGCCATATGGCATAGGCAGATCAATACTATACCTTAAGGGAACATTTTGACATTTGCCATATGGTTAGTGAGAAAGTCCACATTGCAAATGTACGGTCCCTTACTAGACGTCCGACAACGTTTCTAAAATTCGTGGACGGCGGCAGGCCGTGCAGCAGGGCCAGATCTTCCAGGAAGTCATGAAACTAAGCCTCTCAGACATTCGGTTTCCGTTTTATATCAAATTCACATTTTGGTCATTTTTCCGCTGTCCCGGTAAATCCCACAAGAGGGCGAATGGAAACATATTGCAAATGTACAAAACATCACCAATCACGACATGACCTTATCTCGTAAACGGAAAAGACTTCAAAGACAACTTGGTGAGCATAGATTTGGCATAATGGGCAGTTTTCCCCGAACAAGATGGCGTCCAGGCCTCAACGGTTTTTGAGTTATGGCCATTTTTCTGGGATTAAAGGTCAAAAATGAAAATAGAGCAATTTTTCCGCTTCACGTCAAAGTTAATGAACCTACGGTGTCAATAAAAAAAAGAACCAGCCATTTATCTATCGTAATTTAACGTATAGACTTAACTCAGGATTCTGTAAAAGCATAATGCAATGAGGATATGTTTACTTTTAGCTTCTTGTGCACCTGGAAGTGCCATAATTGGTGTCACAGGGGCTGTTTCGAAAGGTTAAAAAAGTCAGATCATTCCAAAACTTCATATGTGTGATTAGGCAACCCTCATGAACTGTAAATCAGTCATGTCTCCCATAAAAATTCCAAGAAAAACTCACACACAGCTTGGACAGAGGGACACAGTGTGGTGCGTAGAGACATACAGAGCCTGCAATAGTTAACTTTGTTCGAACTATTAAAGAACCGTCAGATTTAGAGTTCTGAAACTTTAGAAACCTGTTCAAGAGCTCAGGTCGATAGTGCGTGGTGAGTTATGTGGCTCTAGAAGGTTCTCGGACTGAGGAACAGCCTCGTACATTTGCAATGACTTCAATTCATTTTGACCATTACAAAAATGACGACATTTAGAAAAGTCCCAGAGTCGCAAGACTAGGTCCATTGAAACCGGCTCGGCCCATAGACGGACCCCAACATTTCTGTCCGATAGCTCATTCAAGGACCCCGTAGCAAGGCATGGAAAAAGGTGGATTTTCAGCACCAATTAAGGTCTTGCTCGGGCACCGAATTACCTATCGAGCCGAAACTTGGGATTCAGGGTCACCTCAGCTTGGCCTACATATAATGTCAGAACTGGACCCGCAGCTAGAACGTAACTTAGTGTTTTATGTTTCCATTATGGTTTGAACAGAAGGCGCTGTGAATTTTGAGCCAGCTCCGAAATATGTGATAGTTGGCATCTAAATGAGTTGGAAAAAGCGGGTGTGGTGTCAGTTTGTGTCAGTTTGGTTTCAAAATTATATCTAATTGACTGATGAATGGTGACTTGCTGGCTGACTTTTCTCCATTTGCAATATGTTTAAACAGTGAGGTACCATCACCAAAATGACATTCTGAAATCAACACCAACGAGAGATGGAGAGGAACCACTATCACTGCCCGGCCATCCCGAGTTCATCAGGCCAGTCAATTTTGCATTTCTGCAGGATTTTTGAGCATGACATTCATGATGGTAAATGCCCATTGAAACATATTGCAAATGCACAGCAGTACACCTGGTGATTTGAACGGGTTACCAGGAGCACACTTTTAAAATGTTTTTTAATGCCATTATGGGGTAGCAAGTTGTCCACGGTTGGGTAGGGAGCACCCGTGCCTATCCCAAAGGCAGTATAAATGCCTTTTGGACATGGTTCACTGACTTTTGGGTTTGTAAACCGACTTCCATTGATCGTACATGGCAAATGGACATAACATCCTGATTTGGCACTTTCAAATCTTTCATATTGCATTTGGACATGATAGGTTTTTGAAAAAAAAATCACATTTTCGACTTGACTTCCTATGAAATCATATTGCAAATGGACAAAACATATGCCTTATGCACAAGTTTAAAAAAACAATGTTTCAAATGATTATAAAATGACTAAAGCATGTTGATACACTTCTTATACATGTGTAATTGACACAAATTGAAAGAATTTCGAAAAACGGTCCAGAAAGCACTTTTTTAACTTAGTGTATAGGGGACGGTTGCGGTCCCACTTGGGCAAAAAACAGGGAAAATGCAGTGCCGCAAATGTAAAAAAAATATTTAAAAATCAAACGTTCATTAAATCACACATGTAACACTCGTTGTGAATCCAGCCTACATGTCAGATTTTTAAAAGGCTTTTCGGTGAAAGCATAAGAAGCTATTATGTGATGATAAGCTAACAGTAAAACAAAGAGGGTAGCATATTTCAACCCTGCAGGCACTACACAAAACGCAGAAATAAAATATTAAATATGCATTACCTTTGACGAGCTTCTTTTGTTGGCACTCCAATGTGTCCCATAAACATCACAATTGGTCCTTTTGTTTGATTAATTCCGTCCATATGTCCATTTATTTGACTCGTTTGATCCAGAAAAAAACAGCTTCCAAGAAACAAAACGTCACTACAAATTATTTCAAAAGTTGCCAATATATTTCAAACTACTTTTGTAATACAACTTTACGTATTTTTTAAACGTTAATAATCGATCAAATTGTAGACGGGTCTGTGTTCAATACAGGAAGACAACAAACCATGCTACTTTTCACGTCTTGCACACTCTCAACAGTGTTACCCAGTTCCTAGATGGCCTACTTCTTCATTGCACAAATGAATAACCTCAACCAAATTCCAAAGACTGGTGACATCCAGTGGAAGCGGTAGGAACTGAAAACAGCTTCCTAAGAAATATTGTTTGCCAATGAGAACTCAGTGAACAGATAGAGACCAAAAAAATAAAAAATCTGAACGGTTAGTCCTCTGGGTTTTGCCTGCTTCATAAGTTCTGTTATGCTCATAGACATGATTCAAACAGTTTTAGAAACTTCAGTGTTTTCTATCCAAATCTACTAATAATATGCATATCTTATATTCCTGGCATGAGCAGCAGGAAGTTGAAATTGGGCACGCTATTTATCCAAAAGTGAAAATGATGCCCCCTATACCGTAAGAAGTTAATTAAGGGGGTGAGACGTTTTGCTATTTTTGACTTTTGACTTCCCATGAAGTCATATTGCAAATGGACAAAACATTTCTGAAACTATCTGCCGCCATTGTCGCAACCCCTATTACCAGCCTGTTCAACCTCTCTTTCATATCGTCTGAGATCCCCAAGGATTGGAAAGCTGCCGCAGTCATCCCCCTCTTCAAAGGGGGAGACACCCTGGACCCAAACTGTTATAGACCTATATCCATCCTGCCCTGTCTATCTAAGGTCTTCGAAAGCCAAGTCAACAAACAGGTCACTGACCATCTCGAATCCCACCGTACCTTCTTCGCTGTGCAATCTGGTTTCCGAGCCGGTCACGGGTGCACCTCAGCTACACTCAAGGTACTAAACGATATCATAACCGCCATCGATAAAAGACAGTACTGTGCAGCCGTCTTCATCGACCTCGCCAAGGCTTTCGACTCTGTCAATCACCATATTCTTATCGGCAGACTCAATAGCCTCGGTTTTTCAGATGACTGCCTTGCCTGGTTCACCAATTACTTTGCAGACAGAGTTCAGTGTGTCAAATCGGAGGGCATGCTGTCCCGTCCGCTGGCAGTCTCTGTGGGGGTGCCACAGGGTTCAATTCTCGGGCCGACTCTTTTCTCTGTATATATCAATGATGTTGCTCTTGCTGCGGGCGATTCCCTGATCCACCTCTACGCAGACGACACCATTCTATATACTTTTGGCCCGTCATTGGACACTGTGCTATCTAACCTCCAAACCTCCAAGCTTCAATGCCATACAGCACTCCTTCCGTGGCCTCCAACTGCTCTTAAACGCGAGTAAAACCAAATGCATTCTTTTCAACCGATCGCTGCCTGCACCCGCATGCCCGACTAGCATCACCACCCTGGATGGTTCCGACCTTGAATATGTGGACACCTATAAGTACCTAGGTGTCTGGCTAGACTGCAAACTCTCCTTCCAGACTCACATCAAACATCTCCAATCGAAAATCAAATCAAGAGTCGGCTTTCTATTCCGCAACAAAGCCTCCTTCACTCATGCCGCCAAGCTTACCCTAGTAAAACTGACTATCCTACCGATCCTCGACTTCGGCGATGTCATCTACAAAATGGCTTCCAACACTACTCAGCAAGCTGGATGCAGTCTATCACAGTGCCATCCGTTTTGTCACTAAAGCACCTTATACCACCCACCACTGCGACTTGTATGCTCTAGTCGGCTGGCCCTCACTACATATTCGTCGCCAGACCCACTGGCTCCAGGTCATCTACAAGTCCATGCTAGGTAAAGCTCCGCCTTATCTCAGTTCACTGGTCACGATGGCAACACCCATCCGCAGAACGCGCTCCAGCAGGTGTATCTCACTGATCATCCCTAAAGCCAACACCTCATTTGGCCGCCTTTCGTTCCAGTACTCTGCTGCCTGTGACTGGAACGAACTGCAAAAATCGCTGAAGTTGGAGACTTTTATCTCCCTCACCAACTTCAAACATCAGCTATCCGAGCAGCTAACCGATCGCTGCAGCTGTACATAGTCTATTGGTAAATAGCCCATCCATTTTCACCTACCTCATCCCCATACTGTTTTTATACTGTTTTTTATTTATTTACTTTTCTGCTCTTTTGCACACCAATATCTCTACCTGTACATGACCATCTGATCATTTATCACTCCAGTGTTAATCTGCAAAATTGTATTATTCGCCTAACTCCTCATGCCTTTTGCAAACATTGTATATAGACTGCCCATTTTTTTCCTACTGTGTTATTGACTTGTTAATTGTTTACTCCATGTGTAACTCTGTGTTGTCTGTTCACACTGCTATGCTTTATTTTGGCCAGGTCGCAGTTGCAAATGAGAACTTGTTCTCAACTATCCTACCTGGTTAAATAAAGGTGAAATAAAAAATAAAATAAATAAAAATATGCCTTAAATACAAGTAATAAATAAATAATAATAATGATAATAAAATTTGACAAAAGTATATTCATACAGTTCTTACATGTGTAATTGACAAAAAAAAATTATAAAAAATTCGAAAAACGGTCCAGAAAGCACTTTTTTAAGGGGGTGATACGTTAAAACAAAAATAATAATCAAAATTGTACTCTTGGGGCTTGAATTGTCTTACATTTGCAATATGAAAAATCACGGTGGAGCGCACTCGCCATCTGTTGGAATTTTGGAGTGTTACACTTGGCATTTGCAATCAACTTTGAATGAAACAACGCCGAATTGAGTGGTATTGGACACCGTGTATATGATTTGTCCTGTGCCAATGACTTCCCATTCAGTTTTTGTCCATTTCAGGGGGGTCTTCCCTTACTAACATAAGGACAACTCTTGAGTATTCTTCATATGTTTCTTAGACCTGTCTAAAATAAACAATGGATTTATTTTGAAGGTGTAGGTTATATGACATGGATATATTATACTTTTAACCTTTCTGGGACCGGGGGCAGTAATGAGTAGTTTTGATGAATAAGGTGCCCTATGTAAACTGCCTGTTACTCAGGCCCAGAAGCTAGGATATGCATGGTAGTATTGGATAGAAAACACTATCCAATACTACCATGTTTCCAAAACTGTTAAAATAATGTCTGTGTATAACAGAACTGATATGGCAGGCGAAAACCTGAGGAAAATCCATCCAGGAAATGCTATTATTTTGAAATGGCTGTTTTTCCATTGAAAGCCTGTCCATCATACAAATACTTATGACCCAATTCACGATCCCTATGGCTTCCACTACATATGGCCAGTCTTTAGGCATTGTTTCAGGCTTTTACTCTGGAAAAGGAGGGTGAAACAACATTTTCAATGAGAGGACAGTGGACATTTCCAGAGATGTTTCCTGCACATGACCGGGAGCGCGCCTCTCTTGTTTTTACTTTTCTATTGACGGAGATATTGTCCGGTTGAAATATGATCGATTATTTATGACAGAAACAACCGGAGGATTGATTATAAACATCGTTTGACATGTTTCTACTAACTTAAGGTATTTTTTTGATTTTTCGTTTGCCTGTGATCGCGCTTTGTGCCAATGGATTACTGAACAAAACGCACCAACAAAACCAAGGTTTTTGGACATAAAGAGGAACTTTATCGAACAAAACAAAACATTTATTGTGTAACATGGAGTCGTGTGAGTACAACCATGTAAAGATCAAAGGTACGTGATCAATTTTATTGCCATTTCTGACTTTTGTTACTCCTCTACTTGGCTGGTTACTGTTTAATGTTTTGTGTGCTGGGTGCTGTCCTCAGATAATCACATAGTATGCTTTCACCGTAAAGTATTTTTGAAATCTGACACTGTGTTTGGATTAACAAGAAGCGGAACACCTATCCCAAATAGGTTTTAACAACAGGATGTTCCAATGGTCTGCATCAGTGGCTTGTATCCTATGTTTGGAAGCCAAGAGATGCTAAAGGTGTTTATGTTAATTAATGGTAAATTACTGTGAGACAGTTATGTGCTTGACAATCACGGCTGACAACATTTTGTGACCGCCACAGCCCTAGTCGTGGTTGGATAAATCTTTGAAGATATTCCAATCAGTATTCTCGAAACAATCCTTCAGCACTAATCGCAGCCAGAGATGGTGTGTGTGTCTGTTTGTGCATGTTGGTGTGTTGTATTTTAGCAATGTCAAAGAGAGGAGACAGCAATCAGAACACTTAAACACAGCACACACGCATGCGCACAAACACACACACACACACACACACACACACACACACACACACACACACACACACACACACACACACACACACACACACACACACACACACACACACACACACACACACACACACACACATACACACATACACACACACACACACACACACACAAGGTGGCTTCAGATTACATGGTTTGCTAATTTGATCTATTTTACAAACTTGATTAGGAACACATTGTTTAAAAAGAAATCTACTTATAAAAAGTCCATGTAGCTTAAATATTCAAGTTAGCTGGACTTCAAATTGGGAAATTGTTGACCTAACATTGAATGCTCCACTAACGCAATGATTTTTTGCTCAATGCGAGTTTATTTTGAAAAACAATGGAGTGAACGGGGAAATATTTAAATCAGCCTTTGCAACACAAATGGCTGAGTTGATCACATGAGTGTTTAGTTTGCTGAGCTCTGCAACTTAAAATACTGTGTTGGCTTAAAAACATGAATATTTTACCCAGTGTGCCTTTCAGCAAGTTGTATTTTACTTTAATTTATAGCCATTTTACTTGACAGGGACCAGTTTAGAACCAAGACATTTATTTGATGAAGGAAATATGATGCATCAGATAAATAAAAAATGTGGGTGGATTTGTTCTAAGATTATTTTACCTGTTTATCGGGTCTGGTTAGTCTGAACAGATTTGAAAGAACAATGTCTGGTCCATTAATTGGATCAGGACTCAAACTAGAAAGGAGCCACATTGGACTAGGGCTTTGGTGGTCATGATATTTTGTCAGTCAGTGGTTGTCATTCAAATAGCTGCCGTTCTCACGATAATTGACCGTTAATTAACAAACACGTTTAGCATCTCGAGCTTCCATGCATAGTCTACAAGCCACTGATGCGGATCTTTGGAACATCTAAATTTTAAAAAGTCTTAATCTATTTAATATAGCCTATGCCATCACAATAAATACATTTAAATAAATTTTAGGTAGGTCTAAAGAAACATTATGATTTAAAAAAATAAAAAATATATATCCTATTTCAGAAGAACAGAATAGCATATTCTGAGTTGTCCTTATGTTAGGCCCTGATCTGTCTATGCCAAATGGCTGTGAGTCACACTAGTTAATTTAGAGGGCGAGATTTGCTTCTAATTTCTATGGCATTATTTTATAGTAGGAACAGTACAATACAAGCGAGTGCGAACATACGGCTATTCTGTGTTGAGCGGTTAACAAAGAAACGGGTACTCCTATATTCTTAATTCAGAGTTATTTATGCAACTTTAGCTGTGATACAAGTGTTAGGCAAAATGTTCTGATTTCTAATACACTCTAAGGCTGAATGATGCAAAAACGCAAAAGGAATGATGCAAAAAGTTGTATGAAAGAAGCGCTCTGCTCTGTTTCTTGAGCAAGCTGCCCACACCATCTATCTCTCATTCACAATTTGACAAGAACTTAATATGCTTACACACTATTCTCAGTTTAATCTGGTCTGCACATACTTATATATAAATAAAATGTGTGGACATTTTTTACTTAGAATGGCATACACAAATTAAGAAATCCATAACCTGCACTCGAATAGATTGGATGGAGGTTATGTGCAGTTACTTTTTTAATATGCCTTTTCAAAGAATTGAGCAATGAGCATGAGCAGCATGAGAATGCTGGGAACCTGCTTTTATTATGTAGTGGCCAGTCAGACGAAAAAAAATAACCTGCTTGTGGATTGTGTGTAGCCCAATAACAAGAGCCTACAGACAGGAACATACAGCAAATCTGTCAGTGAATAGCATGCCTAGTGGTTAGAGCGTTGGACTAGTAACCAAAAGGTTGCAAGTTCAAATCCCCTGACAAGGTACAAATCTGGCATTCTGCCCCTGAACAGGCCGTCATTGAAAATAAGAATTTGTTCTTAACTTGCCTAGTTAAATAAAGGTTAAAAAAGGTGTTCAATAGTTAAGGTGATGATATCCTCACATTGTTAAAACTTCTTAAGGCTAGTTGTCACTATTGTCACTTCCGGATGAAAAGTGTGCCCAAAGTAAACTGCCTGCTACTGAGGCCCAGAAGCTAGGATATGCATATATTTGGTACATTTGGATAGAAAACAGTCTAAAATGGTCTGAGTATGAAATAACTTATTTGGCAGGCGAAACCCCGAGGACAAACCTCCCTTTTCAATGGGTTTTCTATGTGGATCATATCGCTTCCACTAGATGTCAAGTCTTTGGAAATTGGTTGATGTTTTCCTTTGAGAAATGAAGAAGTAGGGCTGTTCAGAACGAGGGTCGAGTCTAGTGTACTGTTGTATATGCCATTTTTTTAGCAGACGCTTTTATCCAAAGCGACTTACAGTCATGTGTGCATACATTCTACGTATGGGTGGTCCCGGGGATCGAACCCACTACCCTGGCGTTACAAGCGCCATGCTCTACCAACTGAGCTACAGAAGGGGCGCGCGACTTCAAAGCTCGCTCCACCTTGTTTAAATCCGGTATTGGACACAATTTATCACGTCTTAAATTTGATCGATTATTTACGTTTAAAAATACCTAAAGTTGAATTAGGAAAGTTGTTCGAAATGTTTGGATCAAGTTTACAGGTAACTATATAGATACTTTGTAGTCATGTTGAGCGATTTGGAACCGGTGTTTTTCTGGATCAAACGCACCAAATAAATGGAGATATAACGACAGAATTTATCGAACAAAAGGACCATTTGTGATGTTTAAAGGACATATTGGAGTGCCAACAGAAGATCTTCAAAGGTAAGGCATGAATTATATCGTTATTTCTGATTTTTAAGTTGCGCCTGGCGGGTTTGTTTAATGGGTGCTGTCCTCAAATAATAGCATGGTTTGTTTTCGCCGTAAATCCTTTTTGAAACCTGACATTGTGGCTGGATTAACAAGAAGTTCATCTTTAAACCGGTGTATGATTCATGAATTTGGCGCGCTGCTATTTCACTGGGTGTTGTCAAATCAATCCAGTTAACGGGATTGGCGCACGAAGAGATCACTAAGAAGTTCATTTGAAAGGACTTCAATACAAAAGTTAAGTCAACTTTTAAAAATCAAGGCAACGACATGCAATATAATTTTTTTGTTTACTCAACTTTGACAAATGTTGACTCAGTTGAGTCAACTCAGTGTACACATTTTTGACTCAGTTGAGTCAACTCAGAACTTTTCTGCCCCAAAGTTGAGGGATCTAGAAATTGTATTGCAGCTGGATGCCTTAGCCCTAACCCTAACCCTTTTTTTTAAAGTTCAAATATATATTTTTATACTGCATCTTGGGGACGTGTGTGTGTGTGTGTGGTTAGTTCCTGTACAGTACCTGTGTCCATCTTCCCATCCTGTGCGGCTGGGCCCTCAGGTATGACACTCTTGACCTGCAGGAACTCATCCGGCTCGTCCCCTCCAATGATGGTGAAGCCAAATCCCATGTTGCTCTTCTGGAGAGCCGTTGACAAGAAGGAGCCCTTCAGCTGTGTGGGGTCCCGTGTGAACGGGGGCTTCTCTGGAGAATGGGAGGGTGAGATTAGAGTAGGCCAGTTAAATACACCAGAATATTCACACTTCTTAAAAATATATTTTTTGTTAAGACAGTAGGATATATAGGGATAAAAAATGGAGGAGACAAATCAGAAATGGTCAGCCTGGACTGGAGTGGGGATTACATGTAGACTAGAGTTGGCAGTGTTACATCCATGCAGGACAACTTTATCACTAAGCATTTAATCACTACAACAGCGTTCACTATAAGTGGAGTGTCTGTACGTAATATGATATGCCATTTAGCAGACGATTTTATCCAAAGAGTGTACACGTTTTAAAATATGTTTGTTTGATCTCTGTGGGAATTGAACCCACATCCTTAGCATTGCTAGCGTGACGCTCTTACCAACAGAGAACCATGTTATGCCTGTGTCGATTATACACAGTGTAGTAAAAATACCTTCCTAATATTGAGTTTCACCCGCCACTTTTTGGCATCAGAACATCCTCAATTCATCAGGGCATGGACTCAACAAGGTGTCGATAGCGTTCCACAGGGATGCTGGTCCATGTGGATTCCAATGCTTCCCACAGTTCTGACAAGTTGGCTGGATGTCCTTTGGGCGGTGGACATTTCTTGGGACATTTCTTGATACATACGGGAAACTGTTGTGCGTGAAAAACCCAGCAGCATTGCTGTTCTAGACACAATTCAGTGTGTCTGGAACCTACTACCATACCCCGTTCAAAGGCACTTAAATATTTTGTCTTGCCCATACACAAGCCATATCTCAATTGTCTCAAGGCTTAAAAATCATTATTTAACCTCTCTCCTCCCCTCTATCTACACCGATTGAAGTGGATTCAACGACTAACATCAGTAAGGGATCATAGCTTTCACCTGGATTCACCTGGTCAGTCTGTCATGGAAAGAGCAAGTGTTCTTATCTCTCCTTACACTTAGTGTAAAAAACATTAAGAAGGGGAAGTAGTTTTTTGTATGCAGTGGCCTGGGCTGACACTGTGTATATATTTTCCTCTGAATACCAGGTAAAGGCAGAGTTGACAGTCCTTGGCTAAATTGGTCAGGTGCCACAAAGAGAGCCTTAGAAACTTTACAATTAGACCGGAACAGGGCAGCACGGCTGGCTCCTTAAGTGTACACGGAGAGCTAACATTAATAAAATACATGTCAATCTCTCCTGGCTCAAAGTAGAGGAGAGATTGACCTTCATCCCTACTAGTTTAAAAGACTAGCACACAGCTCAGACACCCATGCATACCCCACAAGATATGCCACCAGAGGTATCTTCACAGTCCCAAGTCCAGAACGGAGCACAGTACAACATAGAGCCCCATGGCTACATGGAACTCTATTCCACATCAAGTAACTCATGCAAGTATAGAGGTGTGGCTGTACCTCTGTAAATAGTCGGTAAGGGCAGAGCTGACAGTCCCTGGCTCTGCATCTGCTGCTGCTGCTCCAGTCGTCTCTTGGCCTCCAAGACGGGGTTCTCAAACTGGGTCCTTCTGTTGATGTGGCTGCAGGGAATAGGACTATGACAGTGAAATCCAGCAGCATCAGTGGGTTTTGGGTTCTCTTCTTCACGGGATACAGATACACATTGACTAATACACATCTAACGTAATATCGGTGAACATAGCTAAAATTGAAACCAATGCATGATTGAGATGAAAGTGTCATGTTAGGATTTTGTACTAAGTCTGTGGATACCCAACGGTAGCTATTGTAGTACACTATATTGGAAAATTGTAATGTGTCTATTAAATGTGTCTATTATATACAGAAAAATACTGTGAAAGCATTACACTGCAGCATACTGTAAATGAAGCTGTATTGTGGGAAGATGTGAGCGGTGAAAAAAAAGCTGTATTTTGAATGGTACTGTATGTACTGTATATTACCTAGCAACCAACCAGCTTGCAACAATCCCATTTAATTACAGTAAAACAAACAGTCTCAATGTATTAATTTAGCATTATAGTAGCATTGTATTTTTTACAGTACAATAGTTCAGTCAGTTGATCTGATATTCTATTAACTTACAAGCAGCTAGTGGTAAATAAGTAATATAATAATAATAATAATAATAATATATGCCATTTAGCAGACGCTTTTATCCAAAGCGACTTACAGTCATGCGTGCATACATTAACTGTGAAATATTACAATAGCTTACTTGCCACTAGTGGCCTCCCGAGTGGCGCAGCGGTCTAAGGCACTGCATCACAGTGCTAGAGGCGTCACTACAGACCAGGGTTAGATCTCAGGCTTTGTCAGGATGTCCTTGTCCTATCGTGCTCTAGCTACTCTATGGTGGGCCGGACGCATGCACGCTGACTTTGGTTGTACAGTATCTCCTCCAACACATTGGTGTGGCTGGCTTCCAGGTTAAGCAAGCAGTGTTAACAGGGCCATGTTTCGGAGGACGCATGACTCGACCTTCGCCTCTCCCGAGTCCGTACGGGAGTTGCAGCGATGGGACAAGGCTAACTACCACTTGGATATCACGAAATTGGGGATAAAGGAGTAAAAATTCAATAGAAAAAAATACTAAAATAAACTTTCTTGCCACTAGTACCCCCTTTACATTGTAACTAATTAAGATAGAAATACATTTCCATAGAACAGCATTGTTGAACATTCTTAAAATGTTTGTTGAATATTATAATGCTAATGTTAGACCTGAACCGAATGGGAATGTTAGCTAATGTCTTGGGAATGTCCTTAGAAAAAATGTTCTGCTAATTTTACTGTATCATCCTAATGTTCAACCACAACTGAATTTGAACGTAATGGGAATGTTAGCTAACGTCCTGGGAATTCTGCTAACAAAATGCTTTCTAAATGTTGGTGGAATGTTACTGTATCATCCTAATGTTAGATCAAAACCTGATTAGAAGTTAATGAGAATGTTAGCTAATGTCCTGGGAATGTTTTCTGTTTGCGGGGAGGACTTACTCTACGTAGTAACTGCCATAGATAGGGTCATCAATCTTCTCCCAGCCATACGGCAGCTCTAGACAGAGGAAGAAAGAAATAGTGTATTAGGAGAGAGGGGATTTTCTTTTTAAAAGAGCGGTTTGGGAACGATTTGGCAGGGACAAACCCACATTCAAGAAGGCCCCTTTTCCAGGTACTGGATAGAGCGAATAGTTAAATGAAAACAAAATGGATAGAATGTCCATAAGGGAACAGCAGGGAGGTAAGTGAGAAGTGAATGAAACAATAAAAATAACACATTAGACACTACTGTTCAAAAGTTTAGGGTCACTTAGAAATGTCCTTGTTTTTGAAAGAAAAGCACATTATTTGTCCATTAAAATGACATCAAATTGATCAGAAATACAGTGTAGACATTGTTAATGTTGTAAATGACTATTGTTGATGGATTAGCTATCACTTCCGGCGCCGACAGAGATGGCCGCATCGCTCCGCGTTCCTAGGAAACTATGCAGTTTTTTGTTTTTTTTTACGTGTTATTTCTTACATTGGTACCCCAGGTCATCTTAGGTTTCATTACATACAGTCGAGAAGAACTACTGAACATAAGAGCAGCGTTAACTCACCATCAGTACGACCAAGAATATGACTTTCGCGAAGCGGATCCTGTGTTCTGCCTTTCACCCAGGACAACGGAATGGATCCCAGCCGGCGACCCCAAAAAACGACTTCGTAAAAGAGGAAAACGAAGCGGTCTTCTGGTCAGACTCCGGAGACGGGCACATCGTGCACCACTCTCTAGCATTCTCCTCGCCAATCTCCAGTCTCTTGACAACAAAGTTGATGAAATCCGAGCAAGGTTAGCATTCCAGAGGGACATCAGAGACTGTAACGTTCTTTGAAACATGGCTCACTGGAGAGACTCTATCGGAGTCGGTGCAGCCAGCTGGTTTCTCCACGCATCGCGCCGGCAGAAACAAACATCTTTCTGGTAAGAAGAGGGGCGGGGGCGTATGCTTCATGGTTAACGTGACGTGGTCTTGCCACAACAACATACAGGAACTCAAGTCCTTCTGTTCACCTGATTTAGAATTCCTCACAATCAAATGTCGACCGCATTATCTACCAAGGGAATTCTCTTCGATTATAATCACAGCCGTATATATTCCCCCCCAAGCAGACACATCGATGGCTCTGAAAGAACTTTATTTGACTCTTTGCAAACTGGAATCCATATATCCGGAGGCTGCATTCATTGTAGCTGGGGATTTTAACAAGGCTAATCTGACAACAAGACTCCCTAAAATTTATCAGCATATCGATTGCGCAAACAGGGCTGGAAAAACCTTTGATCATTGCTATTCCAACTTCCGCGACGCATATAAGGCCCTGCCCCGCTCTCCTTTCGGAAAAGCTGACCATGACTCCATTTTGTTGATCTCTGCCTACAGACAGAAACTAAAACAAGAAGCTCCCGCGCTGAGGTCTATTCAACGCTGGTCCGACCAATCTGATTCCACACTCCAAGACTGCTTCCATCACGTGGACTGGAATATGTTCCATATTGCGTCAGACAACAATATTGACGAATACGCTGATTCGGTGAGCGAGTTCATTAGAACGTGCGTTGAAGATGTCGTTCCCATAGCAACGATTAAAACATTCCCAAACCAGAAACTGTGGATTGATGGCAGCATTCGCGTGAAACTGAAAGCGCGAACCACTGCTTTTAATCAGGGCAAGGTGACTGGAAACATGACCGAATACAGTGTAACTATTCCCTCCGCAAGGCAATCAAACAAGCTAAGCGTCAGTATAGAGACAAAGTAGAATCTCAATTCAACGGCTCAGACACAAGAGGCATGTGGCAGGGTCTACAGTCAATCACAGATTACAAAAAGAAAACCAGCCCCGTCACAGACCAGGATGTCTTGCTCCCAGGCAGACTAAATAACTTTTTTGCTCGCTTTGAGGACAATACAGTGCCACTGACACGGCCCGCAACTAAAACATGCGGACTCTCCTTCACTGCAGCCGACCTGAGGAAAACATTTAAATATGTCAACCCTCGCAAGGCTGCAGGCCCAAGACGGCATCCCCAGGCGCGCTCTCAGAGCATGGTAAGGTAACTGAGCTAGTCAAGGACCATATCACCTCCACCCTACCTGACAGCCTAGACCCACTCCAATTTGCTTACCGCCCAAATAGGTCCACAGACGATGCAATCTCAACCACACCGCACACTGCCCTAACCCATCTGGACAAGAGGAATTCCTATGTGAGAATGCTGTTAATCGACGACAGCTCGGCATTTAACACCATAGTGCCCTCCAAGCTCGTCATCAAGCTCGAGACCCTGGGTCTTGACCCCGCCCTTTGCAACAGGGTACTGGACTTCCTGACGGGCCGCCCCCAGGTGGTGAGTGTAGGCAACAACATCTCCACCCCGCTGATCCTCAACACTGGGGCCCCACAAGGGTGCGTTCTGAGCCCTCTCCTGTACTCCCTGTTCACCCACGACTGCGTGGCCACGCACGCCTCCAACTCAATCATCAAGTTTGTGGACGACACAACAGTGGTAGGCTTGATTACCAACAACGACGAGACGGCCTACAGGGAGGAGGTGAGGGCCCTCGGAGTGTGGTGTCAGGAAAATAACCTCACACTCAACGTCAACAAAACTAAGGAGGTGATTGTGGACTTCAGGAAACAGCAGAGTGAACACCCCCTATCCACATCGATGGAACAGTAGTGGAGATGGTAGTAAGTTTTAAGTTCCTCAGCATGCACATCACAGACAAACTGAATTGGTCCACCCACACAGACCGCATCGTGAAGAAGGCGCAGCAGCGCCTCTTCAACCTCAGGAGGCTGAAGAAATTCGGCTTGTCACCAAAAGCACTCACAAACTTCTACAGATGCAGAATCGAGAGCATCCTGTCGGGCTGTATCACTGCCTGGTACGGCAACTGCTCCGCCCACAACCATAAGGCTCTCCAGAAGGTAGTGAGGTAGTGCACAACGCATCACCGGGGGCAAACTACCTGCCCTCCAGGACACCTACACCACCCGATGTCACAGGAAGGCCATAAAGATCATCAAGGACAACAACCACCCGAGCCACTGCCTGTTCACCCCGCTATCATCCAGAAGGCGAGGTCAGTACAGGTGCATAAAATCTGGGACCGAGAGACTGAAAAACAGCTATCTCGAGGCCATCAGACTGTTAAACAGCCACCACTAAGATTGAGTGGCTGCTGCCAACACACTGACTCAACTCCAGCCACTTTAATAATGGGAATTGATGGGAAATGATGTAAAATATATCACTAGCCACTTTAAACAATGCTACCTAATATAATGTTTACATACCCTACATTATTCATCTCATATGTATACGTATATACTGTACTCTATATCATCTACTGCATCCTTATGTAATACATGTATCACTAGCCACTTTAACTATGCCACTTTGTTTACATACTCATCTCATATGTATATACTGCACTCAATACCATCTACTGTATCTTGCCTGTGCCGCTCTGTACCATCACTCATTCATATATCTTTATGTACATATTCTTTATCCCCTTACACTTGTGTCTATAAGGTAGTAGTTTTGGAATTGTTAGCTAGATTACTTGTTGGTTATTACTGCATTGTCGGAACTAGAAGCACAAGCATTTCGCTACACTCGCATTAACATCTGCTAACCATGTGTATGTGACAAATAACATTTGATTTGATTTGACAATGTGCCATTGGAACACAGGAGTGATGGTTGCTGATAATGGGCCTCTGTACGCCTATGTAGATATTCCATTAAAGAATCTGCCGTTTCCAGCTACAATAGTCATTCACAACATTAACAATGTCTACACTGTATTTCTGATCAAATTGATGTTACTTTAAATGTACAAAAAATAGCTATTCTTTCAAAAACGAGGACATTTCTAAGTAACCCAAAACTTCTGTGTGTCTGTTTGTTTGTTATTGGGGTGACAGGTAGCCTAGTGAATAGAGCGTTGGGCCAGTAACGAAATGTTACTAGATCTAATCCCTGAGCTGACGAGGTAAAAGTGCCTACCTCCTCTCTGTAAGCCATCTCGTTGTTGATGGTGATCAGGCCTACTACTGTTGTGTATTGTCAGAGAACTTGATTGTGGGGTTGGAACTGTGTGAGGCCAAGCAATCGTGGGTATATAGGGAGTACAGGAGGGTACTAAGGATGCACACTTGTGGGGCCCCCGTGTTGAGGATCAGTGTGTAGGAGGTAATGTTGCTTGACTTCACCACCTGTAGGTGGCCGATCAGGCATCCCAGGACCCAGTTGCATGGGGAGGAGTTTAGTCCGAAGGTCATGAGCTTTGTGATGAGCTTAGAGGGCACTATGGTAATGAAGGCCGAGCAGTAGTTGACAAACAGCATCCTCATCCGCATTATTTTTGTACAGTTGGGTGAGGACACTGCAGTGCAATAGCGATTGCGTCGTCGATGGATCTGTCAGGGCAGTAGATGAATAGGAGAGGGTTGTGTGTGTTGGGGAGGGAGGTGGTCTTTGACTAGCCTCTCGAAGTATTTATAGTCAGTTCAGTTACTTTCCCTTTCTTGGGCACAGGGATGCTAGTGGAAAATGCCAGAACTTATCAGCTTTGAGGGTTCTGGATACCGTCTGCGAGGGTTAACACGCTTGAATGACTTACATACAGTTGAAGTCGGAAGTTTACATACACCTTATCCAAATACATTTAAATTCAGTTTTTCACAGTTCCTGACATTTAATCCTCATAAGAATTCCCTGTTTTAGGTCAGTTAGGATAACCACTATTTTAAGAATGTGAAATGATAGAATAATATAGAGAGAAGGATTTATTTCAGCTTTTATTTCTTAAATCACATTCCCAGTGGGTCAGAAGTTTACATACTAAACTAGTATTTGGTAGTATTGCCTTTAAATTGCTTAACTTGGGTCAACTGTCTCCGGTATCCTTCCACAAGCTTCCCACAATAAGTTGGCCCATTCCTCCTGATATAGCTGGTGTAACTGAGTCATGTTTGTAGGCCTCCTTGCTCGCACATGCTTTTTCAGCTATGCCCACACATTTTATATGGGATTGAGGTCAGGGCTTTGTGATGGCCATTTCAATACCTTGACTTTGTTGTCCTTAAGCCATTTTGCCACAACTTCGGAAGAATGCTTAGGGTCATTGTCCATTTGGAAGACCCATTTGCGACCAAGCTTTAACTTCCTGACTGATATCTTGATGTTGCTTCCATATATTCACATAATTTTCCTTTCCTCATGATATCATCTATTTTGTGAAGTGCACCAGTCCCTCCTACAGCAAAACACCCCCACAACATGATGTTCCGTGCTTCACGGTGGGGATGGTGTTCTTCGGCTTACAAGCATTCCTTTTTTTCCCTCCAAACATAAATGGCTTTAAGGAATACCTAGGATAGGATAAAGTAATCCTTCTCACCCCCCCCCCCCCCCCCCCCCCTTAAAAGATTTAGATGCACTATTGTAAAGTGGCTGCTCCACTGGATGTCATAAGGTGAACGCACCAATTTGTAAGTCGCTCTGGATAAGAGCGTCTGCTAAATGACTTAAATGTAATGTAATGTAAATGTAAAATTAAAGTCCCCAGCCACTAGGAGTGCCACCTCTGGAAGAGGATTGTCTTGTTTGCTTATGGCCTTATAGAGCTTGTTGAGTGCAGTCCTAGTGCCAGCAACAGTTTGTTTTCGTAAATAGACAGCCACAAAAAAAAGATATATGAAAACGTTCTTGTTAAATAGTGTGGTCTACAGCTAATCATAAGATACTCTATCTCAGGCGACCAAATATTAGATTCCGTGCACAAGCTGTTATTGACAGACCGCCACCCCTTGTCTTTACCGGAGGCAGCTGTTCTATCTTGCCGATGCATGGAAAACCCAGCCAGCTGTATGTTATCAATGTTGTCATTCAGCCATGACTTGATGAAATACAATATATTAGTTTTTAATGTTAGGGCTAGGGTCCTTTTTTCTCAATTTCTGGCTGCCTGACGTCCCCAAAGTAAACTGCCTGTTGCTCAGGCCCTGAAGCCAGGATATGCATATAATTGGTACCATTGGAAACAAGACACTTTGAAGTTTGTGAAATGTTAAAATAATGTAGGAGACTAACACAATAGATATGGTAGGAGAAAATTGAAAGAATAACCAACCGGAAATGTATTTTTTTTGAGAGCCCATGTCATACAATGGAACGTATGGGGAAATGATTAAATCTATCTTCCAGTGTGCAATTTCTGTCTTCCACTGGGTGTCAGTAGTCTTTGTTCAAGGTTTCAGGCTTGTTTCTTCCAAAATGAGTAAGAAATATGAGTTACTACAGGAACGCAGACTTGGAAATCCATGTATGCGTGCGCGATGAAGAGGACACACCTGCTAATATCGTTTTCCTATTGAACATACTCCTTTCCGTATGAAATATTATAGTTTAATTACATTTTAGGGTATCTGAGGATTAAATTGAAATATATTTTGACTTGTTGAAACAAAGTTTAGGTGTGGATTTTAGGATTCCTATCTTGGCATGTTGAACTAGTGGATTACTCAAATCGATGGCGCCAACTAAAGTTTTTTTGGGGTATAAAGAAGGATTTTATCTAACAAAACTACACTACATGTTATAGCTGGGTCCCTTTTGGATGACAAATCAGAGGAGGATTTTCAAATAGTAAATGAGTATTTCATCGCTATTTGTGAATTTATGAAACCTGTGCCGGTGGAAAAATATTTTGATGTGGGGCGCCATCCTCAAACAATCACATGGCATGCTTTCACTGTAATGGTTACTGTAAATTGGACAGTGCAGTTAGATTAACAAGAATGTAAGCTTTAAACCAATATGACACTTGTATGTACCTAAATGTATAATATCCATAATTTTTATGATTATTTATTTGAATTGTGCGCCCTCCAGTTTCACCGGAAGTTGTCTCACTAGCCTTATTGTCCCGTTGGTAGGATAGTCTTGATCAGAGCTCATCCAGTTTATTATCCAATGATCGCACGTTGGCTAATAGGACTGGTGGTAGAAGGGGGGTACGCACTGGCCTTCGGATTCTTACAAGACACCGCAACCTACGACCCCTAAATCTCCTCTTCATCTGAATGTCTGGGATTTGGGTCTTGTCCGGTGTCTGAAGTAAATCCTTTGCGTCCGATTTGTTGTCTTTCAGTGTACCAGTGTTTTGTTGCTTGTCATTGTATTTTTTTTTGTGGACCACAGGAAGAATAGCTGCTGCCTCTGCAAAAAGCTCATGGGGATCCAAATAAACACAGAATTCTCTGGCTGAATTGATTACATCAACTACATAAAACCACCTTGAATCTCTGCCATTTTCATTGGATAAAGAGAGAGCTATATAGGGAATAGGGTACCATTTACCGCTTCCCCCTCCCCCTCCAAAGAACTACCTTAAATATCCTTATTTTCTCCCCTTGGCTGTGAGCCACCTTAAATGGCTGCCCTCCCTTCATATGGAAAGAGGAAACCGTTTCCATAGCAACCACCAGAGGAAGTATCTTTTTTTATCTTCGGAGCTGAGGGCTCTGTTTTGTCTCTAATCCATGCCTCTCAAATAGAGAAACTGAGAATGTTGTTAATAGCGAGTGTGTTATTGTGTTTGCAGTATGAAATGTATGGATGTGTATCAGCAATGTTAAGTGTGTGTGTGGTTTAAGCTCTGATTCATATTACACTTGGATACGTGACTGAATGAACGTAGCACATATCTTCTATGACATTAAATCAATTGACGCCACACATGCATCAACTCAGCCTAAAATAGATAGTAACACATAGCACAGACAGTTTACATGAGTGTGTGGGTCATTATGTAGATGGGTATTTGTGCAAAAATGTGATGTGCTGGGTATAACGTCAGTTTGCATGTTTGTGTGTGTGTCATGCATCTCGGATATTACAACAAATTTTGAATCCTCTGCATTAGATGACTCATTCATCTTTTCTCTCTTACACACACACACACACTCCCCGTGACCATCAGAACACTGCAGGAACTCATCTGAATCATATCCGAGCTCAGGAAGGAAGCACACTCATACAAGGGGTGGTTCATAGAATTACATATACAGTGGGGCAAAAAAGTATTTAGTCAGCCACCAATTGTGCAAGTTCTCCCACTTAAAAAGATGAGAGAGGCCTGTAATTTTCATCATAGATACACTTCAACTATGACAGATAAAATGACAAAAATAAATCCAGAAAATCACATTGTAGGATTTTTAATGAATTTATTGGCAAATTATGGTGGAAAATAATTATTTGGTCACCTACAAACAAGTAAGATTTCTGGCTCACACAGACCTGTAACTTCTTTACGAGGCTCCTCTGTCCTCCACTCGTTACATGTATTAATGGCACCTGTTTGAACTTGTTATCAGTATAAAAGACACCTGTCCACAACCTCAAACAGTCACACTCAAAACTCCACTATGGCCAAGACCAAAGAGCTGTCAAATAACACCAGAAACAAAATTGTAGACCTGCACCAGGCTGGGAAGACTGCATCTGCAATAGGTAAGCAGCTTGGTTTGAAGAAATCAACTGTGGTAGCAATTATTGGTAAATAGAAGGCATACAAAAACACCATAATCTCCCTCGATCTGGGGCTCCACGCAAGATCTCACCCCGTGGGGTAAAAATGATCACAAGAACGGTGAGCAAAAATCCCAGAACCACACGGGGGGACCTAGTGAATGACCTGCAGAGAGCTGGGACCAAAGTAACATAGCCTACCATCAGGAACACACTACGCCGCCAGGGACTCAAATCCTGCAGTGCCAGATGTGTCCCCCTGCTTAAGCCAGTACATGTCCAGGCCCGTCTGAAGTTTCCTAGAGAGCATTTGGATGATCCAGAAGAAGATTGGGATGTCATATGGTCAGATGAAACCAAGATATAACTTTTTTGTAAAAACTCAACCCTAACCCTAACCCTAACCCTTTTTTGTAAAAACTCAACTCGTCATGTTTGGAGGACAAAGAATTCTGAGTTGCATCCAAGAACACCATACCTACTGTGAATCATGGGGGTGGAAACATCATGCTTTGGGGCTGTTTTTCTGTAAAGGGACCAGGACGACTGATCCGTGTAAAGGGAAGAATGAATGGGGCCATGTATCGTGAGATTTTGAGTGAAAACCTCCTTCCATCAGCAAGGGCATTGAAGACGGAACTTTGCTGGGTCTTTCAGCATGACAATGACCCCAAACACACCGCCCGGGCAATGAAGGAGGGGCTTCGTAAGAAGCATTTCAAGGTCCTGGAGTGGCCTAGCCAGTCTCCAGATCTCAACCCCATAGAAAATCTTTGGAGGGATTGAAAGTCCGTGTTGCCCAGCAACAGCCCCAAAACATCACTGCTCTAGAGGAGATCTGCATGGAGGAATGGGCCAAAATACTAGCAACAGCGTGTGTAAACCTTGTGAATGTAACGACGTTCGTCTGTTGTAAGAAGAGAGTCAGACCGAAATGCAGCGTGTAGGTTACTCATGACTTTAATGAATGAAAAGGTACATGAAATAACTGAATTACGAAAACAACAAACGAAACGTGAAACTAATTACAGCCTATCTGGTGACTACTACACAGAGACAGGAACAAACACCCACGAAATACAAAGCGAAAGTCAGGCTGTCTAAATACGGTTCCCAATCAGAGACAACGATAAGCACCTGACTCTGATTGAGAATCGCCTCAGGCAGCCAAGCCTAACTAGAAAAAACCCTAATCAGCCGCAATCCCAAATAATACAAACCCCAATAAGAAACACAGCATATAAACCCATGTCACACCCTGGCCTACCCAAACATATAACAAAAACACAAAATACAATGACCAAGGCATGACAGAACCTCCCCCCTAAGGTGCGGACTCCCGGATGCACCTCAAGAGCATAGGGAGGGTCCAGGTGGGCGTCTGTCCATGGTGGCGGTTCTGGCTCGGGACGTGGACCCCACTCCATTAATGTCCTATTTCCTCCCCTTCGCGTCCTGGGATAATCCACCTTCTCCGCCGACCATGGCCTAATAGTCCTCACCCAGATCCCCACATAACTGAGGAGCAGCTCGTGACAGATGGGCAGCTCGGGACAGAGGGGCATCTCAGGACAGAGGGGCATCTCGGGACAGAGGGGAAGCTCGGGACAGAGGGGCAGCTCGGGACAGAGGGGCAGTCCGGGACAGAGGGACAGCTCGGGACAGAGGGGCAGCTCGGGACCGAAGCAGCCCGGGACTGAGGGGAAGCCCGGTACTGAGGGGAAGCCCAGTACTGAGAGGAAGCCCAGTACTGAGAGGAAGCTCAGTACTGAGAGGAAGCTCAGGCAGGTAGTAGGCTCCGGTAAATCCTGGCTGGCTGGCAGATCTGGAAGAGACAGGTTGTCGGGCAGATCTGGAAGAGACTGGTTGTCGGGCAGCGCTGGGCTGACTGGGAGCACTGGCGGCGCTGGGCAGACTGGGAGCACTGGCGGTGCTGGGCAGACTGGGAGCACTGGCGGCGCTGGGCAGACTGGGAGCACTGGCGGCGCTGGGCAGACTGGGAGCAATGGTGGCACTGGGCAGACTGGTGGCGCTGGGCAGACTGGCGGCGCTGGGCAGACTGGGAGCACTGGGCAGACTGGGAGCACTAGCGGCGCTGGGCAGACTGGCGGCGCCGGGCAGACTGGGAGCACTGGCCGCGCTGGGCAGACTGGGAGCACTGGCCGCGCTGGGCAGACTGGGAGCACTGGCCGCGCTGGGCCGACTGGAAGCACTGGCCGCGCTGGGCCGACTGGGAGCACTGGCCGCGCTGGGCCGACTGGGAGCACTGGCCGCGCTGGGCAGACTGGAGACTCCGGCAGCACAGGAGAGGAGAAAGGCTCTGGCTGTGCTAAACGGGAGACTCCAACAGTGCAGGAGAGGAGAAAAGCGCTGGCTGCGCTGAACAGGCGAGGCGCACTGGAGGCCTGGTGCGTGGTACTGGAACTGGTGGTACTGGCTCGAGGACACGCACAGGAAGCCTGGTGCGGGGAGCTGCTACCGGAGGACTGGTGTGTAGAGGTGGCTCTGGATAGACCGGACCGTGCAGGCGCACTGGAGCTCTTGAGCACCGAGCCTGCCCAAGCTTACCTGGCTCGATGCCCACACTAGCCCGGCCAATAGGAAGGGCTGGTATGTGCCGCACCTGGCTCTGCACCCACACTGGAAACACCGTGCGCTCCATAGCATAACACGGTGCCTGCCCGGTCTCTCTAGCCCAACGGTGAGCACAGGGACTATGAGCAGGTCTCCTACCTGGCATAACTATTCTCCCTTCTAGCCCCCTCCCAATAATTTTTTGGAGCTGTTTTTCCGGTGTCCAACCGCGTCGCCGTGCTGCCTCCTCATACCAGCGCCTCTCCGCTTTAGACGCGTCTATTTCTTCCTTGGAACGGCGATATTCTCCCGGCTGCGCCCAGGGTCCTTTACCGTCTAATATCATCTCCCAAGACCAGAAGTCCTTATATTGCTGCTCCTCACAATTAACAGGGAGAGTAGGCTCAGGTCTGAATCTGCCCTGACTTGGGGACAGTGAAGAGAATCATGCCTGTGAGTATAACAGAATTTATGTAGCAGGCTAAACCCAGAGGACTAACATTTCAGATTTTTTTTTTTTGAGGTCTCTGTCTGTTCAGTAAGTTCTCGTTGGCAAACAATATTTCTTAGGAACTGGTTTTCCTAAGCAGAAATTAACAACATAAATGTGTATGTGCCTAACACAGGGAGAGAGAGAGGAGGGCTCTATTTGGATGTCTTAGACAGGAACTCACAGGTAGAGCCTGAGGAGACTGGAACTGTACAATGGATTTTCCGAAAGATAGAAATGGGGAAGAGCCTCATTCATTGTCAGTGGGAGTGTTATTAATCAGTTCGACTTGAACGTTTTTACATGTCCAGGAATCAGAGGCTGTTGGGCACTACCATTCTCCCGGTGGGGTTTACGGATCACCACATAACCATGGCTCGGCTGTCTATTTCACCAGGGTCTCGGCAGGCATCCTATCGTATTTAATTTTTTTTTACCTTTATTTTACTAGGCAAGTCAGTTAAGAACAAATTCTTATTTTCAATGACGGCCTAGGAACAGTGGGTTAACTGCCTGTTCAGGGGCAGAACGACAGATTTGTACCTTGTCAGCTCGGGGATTCGAACTTGCAACCTTTCGGTTACTAGTCCAATGCTCTAACCGCTAGGCTACTCTGCCGTATGAGTAGAGTATAATAGAGTAGAGTACAATAGTGTATGAGTGTCTGAGTCAATGGTGGGATGTGGGGAAAGTCCAAATTTGGTTTTTCCGTCAACAGTATACAGCTCTCTCATCCTCAGTTTCAAGGAGAGATTTAGGGGAACTCGAGAGTAGTATTAGTGAGATGGAGGTAGAGCTGGTGGGGCAAGGCAATGTAGGCCTCCAGTCTAATTTAGCTGAGTTATGTAGGGACCTGGGCAGTTTTTTCCAGGTTAAAGCAGGTTAAAGCAAGTGAGCAAGCAGGTGACCTCTGTGGTGAGGAGATGGAGGAGCTACCTGCAGAGTTTTATACTGAGTTGTATAGGGCAGAAATGTGTGATCCTATGTGTGCTCAGGTCTTGTTCGCAGAGCAAGAAGAAGGGGATGTGGAGCCCGGGCTGTGGGTGTGGGAGGAGCCTAAGCTTTCCCTGGCACAGACGGATGAAATTGACATTCCTCTGTTGTCCCATGAACTGGCAGAGGCCGTAACCCAGATGTCCCCTGGTCGTGCACCGGGGATTGATGGACTCCCAGTGGAGTTTTATAAAGAATTCTGGGGAATAATTGGACTGGACCTCTTTTGGGTGTTGCGTGAATGCGTCGGGGTAGGAGAGATACCAATGAGCTGCCGTCGGGCGGTTCTGACTCTCCTGCCCAAAAAAGGGGACTTGTTTGAACTTAAGAACTGGAGGCCTGTGGCATTGCTCTGTGCCGACTACAAGATATTTGCCAAGGTCCTCTCTAACAGACTGAAGTCACATCAGGACTTGATAGTACATAAGAACCAAACATATTGTGTACCGGGATGCGCAATCATGGACAACTTGTTCTTAATCATGGACATGTTGGACTTGTCGAGAGAGGTTCTAATGTGAACTTTGGACTGGTCTCTTTAGATCAGATCAGAGAAGGCTTTTGATAGAGTGGACCATGAGTATCTGTTTAATGTGATGTCTGTGTTTGGGAAAAGTTTTTTGACTTGTGTGAATCTATTGTATGCTGGGGCATCATGTATAGTCAAGGTGGGAGGAGGGCTCAGTAGGCCAGTCTGGGTGAGACTGAGCATTAGACAAGGATTCCCTATATCGGGGCAGTTATATACACTAGCCATTGAGTCTGCTCTCAGACCTGCAACGCAAGCTGGTGGACTTTTTCTGGTCGGGCCATCACTGGTTGAAGGCGCAGTGTTGTACTTGACCATCCACGAAGGAGGACAGGGCCTGGTGGAACTGGAGAGCAGGGTGGCTGCTTCCTGACTAAAGGTGGTGTAGAGACTGCTGTACCATACTGATGTTGGCTGGAGGGAGCCAGCATCCGCTGCTGAGGAGAGCTGGCGGATTAGGGTTGGACCGGCAACTGTTCCTCATGAGGCTGGAGGGGCTGAGTACAGCAGGTCTCTGATTTTTACTCTGCGGTGCTGAGGGCCTGGCAGCTGCTAAGGCCCACACGAGAAGGGGATGTGGAGCCTGGGCTGTGGGTGTGGGAGGAGCCTATCTTCCACAACCCAGCCATCCCTTTGAGATCGGTTCAGTCAGCCACCCTGAAGAGGCAACTGATGGCAGCGGGTTTACAAAGGCTGGGTGACCTGCGACTGCTGGGAGAGGAGGGGTGGAAAACCCCGGAAGTCCTGGCACAACAAACAGGAATAATGCATTTTAGGCTGCTGGGGAGATTCCTGGAGGAGGTCCAGGACGCACTGTCTGAGCCGGTAAGAGGGGTGTTTGAGTGGCCAAAGGGGGAGGGGCCACCAATGTTTCTGGCACTGCAAGTGACGTCAGAGACTGGGGACTGGCAAGGGGGTCTGAAGGACTTGTTAGAATTTAACATTCCGAGCCTGGGGGAGTTTGAGGGGGTGGGGAGGTAAAGCCCTCTACAACCTCTGCATTAAAGCAAGACAAAAAGTCTCTCAACACAGCAGGAGAGCAAGAGGCTGACATAGGGAGAGTGAAGGACATTGAGGATTCAAAGGAAAGAGAGAGGAAAAGGATGTGGGGGGCGAGAGAAAAGGGGAAGGTTGATGAAAGTAAACATGTTTGTAGCTGTGAGGCTCCAGGAAATCCCAGAATTCTTCATTCAGACTGGCAGCAAACAACGACAAACAACATTGGGGCTATGTAATGTACCAATACTAAAAACAGGCTTCCCTTCCTATATTATTGAAGCCTTCACTACCTATATCCTAAACCCTTCCCTTCCGATGTCAGATTCTCCTCCTTTCGTATGTCCTATTTCCTTCCTTCATTTCCTTTCCCATGTCCTAATTCACTTCCCTTAATTTGTCCTAAAACCCACCCTTTCCTAAACTCTCCTATTCCTTTCCAATGTCCTATTCCCCTCCTTTCCTGTCTCCTATTTCATTCCTTAATTTCCTTTCCTATGTCCTCCCTTGCTTTCCTATATTCTATCCCCTTCCAATGTCTTATTCTCCTCCTTTCTTAGGTCCTATTTCTACTGCCCCCGCTGGAGTAATTGCGTGCCCATAGTAAACATAATTATTTTTTGTCAAAAGTTGCTAATATATGCAAATAAATAATATTATTGAATAGAAAACACTCTAAAGCTTTTAAAACCGTTTAAATTTTGTCTCTATGTAAAGCAGAACTCTCAAAATATGCATTCTCCCAAACTATCTCTTCTCATCTGAAAAGTTGGCCCACCTTTGACATCATCGCAAACACCCTCCCCAAACAGTTACAGCGCCAGGAACAGTCTCCACGTGTTCAGCGTGATCTCAGCTTTCAATGGGGCTTCTCATTGTGAGAATCGCCCGCTCGCGAGAGTTTGAGCACGCGGTAAGCTCCCAGTCACTCAAAAAAACCTGTCACTTTTATGTGCGCAGTGGTCAAGTCCTCTCTTTTTTCCAAGATCGATTGAACGGTGCCTGTGTTTCTGTTTGTTCTCAAAATTGCTGTACACCTTTATAACATGTTAAAGCTTGATTATGAAGTTAGTTTGACAAGTTAACTCGACATATAATATATAATTTCAACGTTTTGGTGCGCACCCACTTCAATTTTGCGTACATTTCGACCGAAATGTGGGTATTCTGAGAACAGAAAGAGGCAGACTTGAAAACTAAACGCTGGTTTGGTAAGTATAATCCCTTCCAGGTCGTTTGATGGAAGAACAGCAAAGGTAAGGGAATATTTATGTGTTAATTTTGGGTTTCTGTCGACTCCAAGATAGAGGAGTCATTATGCTAATGTGGGAGCGCCGACTCCCTATTATAGCCTAGTGAACGCAAAATGTAACGTTAAAAATAAATGTAACACAGCGATTGCATTTAGAATAAGTGTATCTTCCTATACATATGTAAAACATGCATATTTAGTCAAAGTTTATGATGTGTATTCCTTGTTAGCTGACGTTATCTGCCGGAGCTATTTCATTTCTCAGGACATTTTAGTAGCATTTTTTGAACGATGCATCATTGTAAACAGAGATTTATGGACATATATAGCATATTATTGAAAGGTTAGTGAAATGGTTTTTTTTTAATCCTGCGTTTGTTGATTGCATATTTTTTCCTACTTGGCTATGCTAATGAGCTATGTCTGCGGTGGTGGTTTGACATAAATATGTGCTATGTTTTCGCCGTAAAACATTTTAGAAATCTGACTTGCTGGGTAGATAAACAACTTGTTTATCTTTCATTTGAGCTATTTTACTTGTTAATGTGTGGAGGTTAAATATTTTTAGGAATATTTCTTGCGTTCCCTGCGTCACATTCCAGCTGGGGGGGGGGGGGGTGGGGGCGCGTTCCCAAATGGGAACGGGTGTCTCTAAAAGGTTAAATAATTTCCCTGACTACTTCCTCCTTCCTTTCCTATGTCCTGAAACCCACCCTTTTCTAAATCCTCCCATTCCTTTCCTATGTCCTAGAATCCCCCTCACTCCATTTCTACATCGTATCCCCTTCTGTCTTATTTCCTTCCCTATCCTATGTCCTTAAACCCTCACCTTCCTTTCCAATGTCCTAGTCTCTTCCCTTCCTATATCATATTCCATTCCCTTCCCTTTCCAGCCCTATGTCCTCTCCCCTTCCTTCATAAAACCTCTTCCCTTCCATTGATTTCCTGTTTGCATACCCTTCCCATTTAATATCCCTTCCTTTCCTACGTCCCATTCCGTTCCCATGTCCTATTCTCATTTCCTTTCCTATTTATTTCCCTTCTTTTCCTATGTCATAAAACCCTACCCTTACTATATCCTGTCCTATTCTCCTTTTATTAATTTCCTGTTTCCTTGCCCTTGCTGATTTAGAAGAACATATACTGACTGAATTATTTATATTTACATAACATTAGGAACACCTGCTCTTTCCATGACATAGACTGACCAGGTGAATCCAGGTGAAAGCTATGAGCCTTGAGACATTTGAAACATGGATTGTGTGCGTGCCAATCAGAGGGTAAATCGACAAGACAAAATATTTAAGTGCCCTTGAACGGGGTATGGTAGTAGGTGCCAGGAGCACCGGTTTGAGTGTGTCAAGAACTGCAACCCTGCTGGGTTTTTCATACACAACAGTTTCCCATGTAACAAGAATGGCCCACCACCCAAAGGATTTCCAGCAAACTTGACACAACAGTGGGAAGCATTGGAGTCAACATGGACCAGCATCTCTGTGGAATGCTTTCAACATCGTGTAAAGTCCATGCCCCAACAAATTGAGGCTGTACTGAGGGCAAAAGTGGATGGGAACTCAATATTAGTATTTGGTATTTTATTAGGATCCCCATTAGCTTTTGCGAAAGCAGCAGGTGCTCTTCCTGTGGTCCACACAAAACATGACATACTACAGAACATTAATAAACAATAACAGCTAAAAGACAGAAATACATAAACTGGTGTTCCTAATGTTTTGTACACTCAGTGTATGGCAATATATAGATACACTATATAAATAAAAGTATGTGGACACCCCTTCAAATTAGCAGATTCGGCTATTTCAGCCACACCGGTTGCTGACAGGTGTATAAAATCTAGCACACAGCCATGCAATCTCCATAGGGGAATATTGGCAGTAGAATGGTCTTATTGAAGAGCTCAGTGAGTTTCAACGTGGCACCGTCATAGGATGCCACCTTTCCAACAAGACAGTTATTTAAATGTCTGCCCTGCAAGAGTTGCCCCAGTCAAATGTAAGTGATGTTATTGTGAAGTGTAAATGTCTTGGAGCAACAACGGTTTAGCTGTGAACTGGTAGGCCACACAAGCTCAAAGAACGGGACCGCTGAGTGCTGAAGAGCGTAGTGTATAAAAATCATCTGTCCTCAGTTACAACACTGACTACGAAGTTCCAAATTGCCCCTGGAAGCAACGTCAGCACAATAACTGTTCATCGGGAGTTTCATGAAATGGGTTTCCATGGCCGAGCAGCCTAAAAGACTAAAATCACCATGCAGAATGCCAAGCGTCAGCTAGAGTGGTGTAAAGCTTGCCGCCATTGGACTCTGGAGCAGTGGAAACGCATTCTCTGGAGTGATTAATTACGCTTCATCATCTGGCTGTCCGACGGACGAATCTTGGTTTGGCGGATGCCAGGAGAATGCTACCTGCCCAAATGCATTGTGCCAACTATAAAGTTTGGTGAAGTAGAATTAATGGTCTCGGTCTATTCAACAAGCATACACGCTCACACAAAAAGTAAAATCGACAATGTGTAACATAGTTCGGACTTGGCCCCTTAGTTCCAGTGAAGGGAAATCTTAAAGCTACAGCAAATATTCTAGACAATTCTGTGCTTCCAACATCGTGGCAACAGTTTGGGGTAGACCCTTTCCTGTTTCAGCATTACAATGCCCCGTGCACAAAGTGAGGTCCATGCAGAAATGGATTGTCGAGATCGGTGTGTAAGTTCTTGACTGGCCTGTACAGAGCCCTGACCTCAACCCCATCGAACACTATTGGGAAAAATTGGAACGGTGACTGCAAGCCGGGCCTAATCGCCCCACATCAGTAACCGACCTCACTTATACTCTTGTGGCTGAATGGAAGCAAGTCCCCGCAGCAATGTTCCAACATCTAGTGGAAAGTCTTCCTAGTAGAGTGGGGGCTGTTATAGCAGCAAAGGGGGGACCAACTCCATATTAAATGCCTATGACTTTGGAACGTTATGTTCGATGACCAGGTGTCCACATACTTTTTGAAGAGAAGAAGAGAGACACCTCATGCATAAACATAGATTTGTGCATTTACATAAAAACAAAAACACTCACCGTCCTCTTTGCACTCCTCAGGTGGTTTGGCCTTCTTTGCCAGCCGAGGATCCAGCCATGATGTGGTTTTGGTGTTGTGACTGGAGGAGGACAGAGAGGGGGGATGAGGAGAAAGAGATACAGTACATAAATGGAGAGGAGAGACCGAGGCAAAGAAGACAGAGAGGACAAGAAGAGAGGGAGAGAGAGATCAGCGCCTGTGTGGTTGAGTGGCAATACCCTTTAAAAAAATCACATTAGAACCCAAAGTTTGTAGGTTCAATCCCTGCGACCACTTTTTATACTTTCATTACCTATCCTGTATACCACTGTTTCTGTACTGTCTGAATATCCTACAAACATATGAAAGGAGGGTGGAATTTCCCTCTCATTTAAAAAGAAATAATTAACCCCCATCCCCTGTGAATGTGTTTTTTTACAATGTTTTATGTTGAGTTGAGATGGGCAGGACAGAGGTTGTGTGTGAGTGAGAGGGTGAGATGTTTAAGGTGAACAAAACTACCATATATTCTCTATTTGTCCCTCTGCTCCTCATTAGAAAGACAGAGAGAGAGAGAAACCGTTTGTGTGTGTAAAATGACCTGTCAAACACCCTGGTGATGGCTGAAATGGATTAATGGAATATATTGTCTTTCTGTTGCATTAACTGTATAAGAACGCTAAAGCTTCATCAGAGATTTAACACATCTCGACACTTACAGTACCTTCAGAAAATATTCACATTTGTGTTACAGCCTGAATTTAAACTTTATTAAATTTAGATTGTGTCACTAATCTACACACACTACCCCATAATGTCAAAGTGGAATTCTGTTTTTAGAAATGTTTACAAATTAATTACAAACGAAAAGCTTCATGTCTTGAGTCAATAAGAATTCAACCCTTTTGTTATTGCAAGCCTAAATAGTGCCTTCGCAAAGTATTCAGACCCCTTGACTTTTTCACATTTTGTTACATTTTGTTACAGCCTTATTCTAAAATGGATTGTTTTTTCCCCTGATCAATGCACACACAACATCCCATAATGACAAAGCAGTTTTTTTGCTAATCAAATCGTATTAGTCACATGTGCCAAATACAACAGGTGAAATGCTTATTTGCAAGCCCCTAACCAACAAGTTTAAAAAAATACAAATAAGAAATAAAAGTAACAAGTAATTAAAGAGCAACAGTAAAATAACAATAGCGAGACTATATACAGTGGTCAATGTGCGGGAGCACCGGTTAGTTGAGGTAATAGGTACACGTAGGTAGATTTATTAAAGAGACTATGCATATATGATAACAGAGAGTAGCATCGGTGTAAAATATGAGGGTGGGGGCAATGCAAATACTCTGGTTTGCCATTTGGTTAGAAGTTCAAGAGTTTTATGGCTTGGGTGTAAAAACTGTTGGCATTTTGGATATCATATTTACATAAGTATTCAGACCCTATACTCAGTAATTTGTTGAAGCACTTTTGGCAGGGATTATAGCATCAAGTCGTCTTGGATATGACGCTACCTGCTTGACACACCTGTATTTGGGGAGATTCTTCTCTGCAAATATTCTCAAGCTCTGTCAGGATGGATGGAGAGCATTGCTGCACAGATATTTTCAATTCTCTCCAGAGATGTTCGATCAGGTTCGAACAGGGCTCCGGGCAGCCGAGCGGAAATGGAGGAAAACTCGCCTCCCTGCGGACCTGGCATCCTTTCGCTCCCTCCTCTCTACATTTTCCTCTTCTGTCTCTGCTGCTAAAGCCACTTTCTACCACTCTAAATTCCAAGCTTCTGCCTCTAACCCTAGGAAGCTCTTTGCCACCTTCTCCTCCCTCCTGAATCCTCCTCCCCCCCTCCTCCCTCTCTGCAGATGACTTCGTCAACCATTTTGAAAAGAAGGTCGACGACATCCGATCCTCGTTTGCTAAGTCAAATGACAACGCTGGTTCTGCTCACACTGCCCTACCCTGTGCTCTGACCTCTTTGTCCCCTCTCTCTCCAGATGAAATCTCGCGTCTTGTGACGGCCGGCCGCCCAACAACCTGCCCGCTTGACCCTATCCCCTCCTCTCTTCTCCAGACCATTTCCGGAGACCTTCTCCCTTACCTCACCTCGCTCATCAACTCATCCCTGACCGCTGGCTACGTCCCTTCCGTCTTCAAGAGAGCGAGAGCTGCACCCCTTCTGAAAAAACCTACACTCGATCCCTCCGATGTCAACAATTACAGACCAGTATCCCTTCTTTCTTTTCTCTCCAAAACTCTTGAACGTGCCGTCCTTGGCCAGCTCTCCCGCTATCTCTCTCAGAATGACCTTCTTGATCCAAATCAGTCAAGTTTCAAGACTAGTCATTCAACTGAGACTGCTCTTCTCTGTATCACGGAGGCGCTCCGCACCGCTAAAGCTAACTCTCTCTCCTTTGCTCTCATCCTTCTAGACCTATCGGCTGCCTTCGATACTGTGAACCACCAGATCCTCCTCTCCACCTTCTCCGAGTTGGGCATCTCCGGCGCGGCCCATGCTTGGATTGCGTCCTACCTGACAGGTCGCTCCTACCAGGTGGCGTGGCGAGAATCTGTCTCCTCACCACGCGCTCTCACCACTGGTGTCCCCCAGGGCTCTGTTCTAGGCCCTCTCCTATTCTCGCTATACACCAAGTCACTTGGCTCTGTCATAACCTCACATGGTCTCTCCTATCATTGCTATGCAGACGACACACAATTAATCTTCTCCTTTCCCCCTTCTGATGACCAGGTGGCGAATCGCATCTCTGCATGTCTGGCAGACATATCAGTGTGGATAACTGATCACCACCTCAAGCTGAACCTCGGCAAGACGGAGCTGCTCTTCCTCCCGGGGAAGGACTGCCCGTTCCATGATCTCGCCATCACGGTTGACAACTCCATTGTGTCCTCCTCCCAGAGCGCTAAGAACCTTGGCGTGATCCTGGACAACACCCTGTCATTCTCAACTAACATCAAGGCGGTGGCCCATTCCTGTAGGTTCATGCTCTACAACATCCGCAGAGTACGACCCTGCCTCACACAGGAAGCGGCGCAGGTCCTAATCCAGGCACTTGTCATCTCCCGTCTGGATTACTGCAACTCGCTGTTGGCTGGGCTCCCTGCCTGTGCCATTAAACCCCTACAACTCATCCAGAACGCCGCAGCTCGTCTGGTGTTCAACCTTCCCAAGTTCTCTCACGTCACCCCGCTCCTCCGCTCTCTCCACTGGCTTCCAGTTGAAGCTCGCATCCGCTACAAGACCATGGTGCTTGCCTACGGAGCTGTGAGGGGAACGGCACCTCAGTACCTCCAGGCTCTGATCAGGCCCTTACACCCAAACAAGGGCACTGCGTTCATCCACCTCTGGCCTGCTCGCCTCCCTACCACTGAGGAAGTACAGTTCCCGCTCAGCCCAGTCAAAACTGTTCGCTGCTCTGGCCCCCCAATGGTGGAACAAACTTCCTCACGACGCCAGGACAGCGGAGTCAATCACCACCTTCCGGAGACACCTGAAACCCCACCTCTTTAAGGAATACCTAGGATAGGATAAGTAATCCTTCTCACCCCACCCCCCTTTAAGGTTTAGATGCACTATTGTAAAGTGACTGTTCCACTGGATGTCATAAGGTGAATGCACCAATTTGTAAGTCGCTCTGGATAAGAGCGTCTGCTAAATGACTTAAATGTAAATGTAAATTCAAGTCCGGGCTCTGGCTGGGCCACTCAAGGACGTTCAGAGACTTGTACCGAAGCCACTCCTGCGTTGTCATGGCTGTGTGCTTAGGGTCATTGTCCTGTTGGAAGGTGAACCTTAGCCCCAATCTGAGGTCATGAATGCTCTGGAGCTGTTTTTCATCAAGGATCTCTGTACTTTGCTCTGTTCATCTTTGCCTCGATCCTGACAAGCCTTCCAGTCCCTGCCATTGAAAAACATCTCCACAGCATGATGCTGCCCCATGCTTCCCCGTAGAGATAGTGACAGGTTTCCTCCTGATGTGAATCTTGAGATTCAGGCCCAAGAGTTCAATCTTCGTTTCATCAGAACACAGAATCTTGTTTCTCTTGGTCTGAGAGTATTTAGGTGCCTTTTGGCAAACTCCAGCATGCTGTCATGTGTCTTTAACTGAGGTATGGCTTCAGTCTGGCAACTCTATCATAAAGGCCTGATAGGTAGAGTGCCTCAGAGATGGTTGTCCTTCTGGAATGTTCTCCCATCTCCACAGAGGAAATCCAGAGCTCTTTCAGAGTCTCCCTGACCAAGGTTCTTCTCGCCCGATTGCTCAGTTTGGCTGGGCGGCCAGCTCTGGGAAGAGTCTTAGTGGTTCCAAACGTCTTCCAATTTTAAGAATGATGGAGGTCACTGTGTTCTTGGAGACCTTCAATGCTGCAGACATTTTTTACTACCCTTCCCCAGATCTGTGCCTTGACACAATCCTGCCTCGGAGCACAATACTTCGACCTCATGGCTTGTTTTTTTCTCTGACATGCACTGTCAACCATTTGACCTCATACAGTGAGAGAGAAAGTATTTGATCCCCTGCTGATTTTGTACATTTGCCCACTGACAAAGAAATAATTTCAATGGTAGGTTTATTTGAACAGTGAGAGACAGAATAACAACAAAATCCAGAAAAATGCACGTCAAAAATGTTATAAATTGATTTGCATTTTTATGAGGGAAATAAGTATTTGACCACTCTGCAAAACATGACTTAGCACTTGGTGACAAAACCCTTGTTGGCAATCAGAGGTCAGATGTTTCATGTAGTTAGCCACCAGGTTTGCACACATCTCAGGAGGGATTTTGTCCCACTCCTCTTTGCAGATTTTCTCCAAGTCATTAAGGTTTCGAGGCTGACGTTTGGCAACTCAAACCTTCAGCTCCCTCCACAGATTTCTATGGGATTAAAGTCTGGAGACTGGCTAGGCCACTCCAGGAGCTTAATTTAATGTCCCACTTCTTGAGCCACTCCTTTGTTGCCTTGGCCGTGTGTTTTGGGTCATTGTCATGCTGGAATACCCATCCACGACCCATTTTCAATGCCCTGGCTGAGGGAAGGAGGTTCTCACCCAAGATTTGACGGTACATTGCCCCGTCCATTGTCCCTTTGATGCTGTGAAGTTGTCCTGTCCCCTTAGCAGAAAACACCCCGAAAGCATAATGTTTCCACCTCCATGTTTGACGGAGGGGATGGTGTTCTTGGGGTCATAGGCAGCATTCCTCCTCCAAACACGGTGAGTTAAGTTGATGCCAAAGAGCTCCATTTTGGTCTCATCTGACCACAACACTTTCAGCCAGTTGTCCTCTGAATCATTCAATGTTCATTGGCAAACTTCAGACGGACATGTATATGTGCTTTCTTGAGCAGGGGGACCTTGCGAGCGCTCCAGGATTTCAGTCCTTCGCGGCGTAGTGTGTTACCAATTGTTTCTTGGTGACTGTGGTCCCAGCTGCCTTGAGATCATTGACAAGATCCTCCCATGTAGTTCTGGGCTGATTCCTCACCGTTCTCATGATCATTGCAACTCCACGAGGTGAGATCTTGCATGGAGCCCCAGGCTGAGGGAGATTGACAGTTATTTTGTGTCTCTTCCATTTGCGAATAATCACACCAACTGTTGTCACCTTCTCACCAAGCTGCTTGTCTTGTAGCCCATTCCAGCCTTGTGTAGGTCTACAATCTTGTCCCTGACATCCTTGGAGAGCTCTTTGGTCTTGGCCATGGTGGAGAGTTTGGAATCTGATTGATTGCTTCTGTGGACAGGTGACTTTTATACAGGCAACAAGCTGAGATTTGGAGCACTCCCTTTAAGAGTGCTTAAAGGGAGTGCTGAAAGTCGAGAGAACTGAATACATTCCAAATACACTATGTTCAGGAGTAAAAATGTGCTGTCACATAATAAGTGGTATGGACTCACTCTGTGTGCAATAATATTTTTTGAATTACTACCTTATCTCCAATACAATTATCGTTAAGGCCCCTCAGCCGAGCTGTGAATTTCAAGCACAGATTCAACCACAAAGACCAGGGTGGTTTTCCAATGGGTCACAAAGAAGGGCACCTATTAGTAGATGGTAAAATAATTCAGTAGATGTAATATCCCTTTGAGCATTGTGTAGTTATTAATTACACTTTGGACGGTGTATCAATACAAACATTATCGACAAAGACACAGGCACCCTTCCTCACTACTTTGCCAGAAAATAAGGAAACCGCTCAGGGATTTCACCATGAGGCCAATGGTGATTTTAAAACAGAGTTTTCATGGCTGTGATAAGAGAGAACTGAGGATGGATCATCAACATTGTAGTTACTCCACAATACTAACATAAATTACTGTGTAAAGAAGGAAGCCTGTACCGAATGAAAATATTCCAAAACATGCATTCTGTTTGCAATAAGGCACTAAATTAATACTGCAAAAAATGTGGCAAAGACATGTACTTATTGTGCTGAATGAAATGCCATGCATGATGCAGCCACCACCACTAAGAAAAAACCTGAAATTTCAATACCTGAATTCCCACCAAATTCCCTGAACTCCATTCATTATTTACCCAGTAAAATGTTTTATTTGCTATAATTCAGTGAACACCTGATGTATTTGTAACATTCAAAAATCCATTGTCCAACTGTTTTATTAGAATTGCTGTTAAAAAAGTTTAACTATTTGGATGACCATTGCTAGTGTGTGTGCATGCGTGCGTCACTGTCCCCCACATAAACACACACTTACTCTATGAAGTAGACCTCTCCTTTTTCTGTGTAGGCCATCTCCCAATTGTCAGGCAGGGGTCCCAGTTCCTCCTCATCCCCCTCGGGGAGTTTGGGGGGGTGATTTGGGGGAGTCCTCCTCAGGGGGCTCCTCTCCCTCTGTGGAGGGCTCAGTGGCGGGAGGGGGCAGTGTCGGGGCCTCCACCACAGAAACCTCCCCCCGACCCATCTGTGCTCTTGTCCTCATGCTCGCTTGTCTCTGTAGAAAACATAGCGAGAGACAAATCCAGACGGTTCATACAGTATGGTCTTTTCTCATACACCTCAGTCCCTATAGTCCCTTTGGGCTGATTTTGACTTGATCTGCTGACTTCAGAGATCTGCATTGACATTGGTGGCATTCCTGGCTGACTGCATTGTGAACATTGCATCAACCAATGGTTGTGCGCTTCGTCATCAACTGTGCAGTAGAGCATCAGATTGCTATATCATACAATGTGGTTAGTTGATGCTAAACGTCTCTCCGTGTGTTGTGAGATTTGGCAGGTGTCTAATATAGTCAGGCAGGTATGCATTGATGAACGATCTCAACTCTGAAAACTGCTCCTTCGTGGTGGATAGAGAGCCCTCTAGAGAAAAACACTTCCCTATGGATTAATGCTGAGCAAAGAAGAACACAGCTCTAGTGGTCCAAAGACTCTTTCACACTCTTAAGTGTCCCACAGAGCAGATTAGGGATACACGAACACACAGAATACATTACCTGTCTTTAAACACACGCTATGATGTTCCTGTTAGTGTTCTCCACTAGAGCTATACAAAGACCTTCTAACATCGATGTATTCACATTGGGTTAGAGAAAACTGTAGCCCACTTTATGAATATGCTGTTCGGTATATAAGAATATTTTGAACATAAATACACAACACAGAGGACAAGAGGACTTAAAACTAGAGTACTATTGGGAATTGTAAATAGGAGTTCGGTTTCAGTTAAACAGCTGTTTAGAATCTGTGCAATGTCACTCCTGAATTCAGAGCTACGTGTGCTACGTTCTGTACATTGAGTCTGGAGCAGGGTACTTGTTTTTTAGCCATTGGCCCAGTGGTACTGCAAGGACTTCTGATTGGTCAACCCCAGGCTATGATGGGCGTTATAAATGGCATCCTGTTCCTTTGTCCGGGGGTGAAAAGCTGAGGACAGGGGGAATGAACATTACCTCCCAGCACAACATCTATGATTTGTCCTCTCTGAATAAACACATTTTTCTCCCCCTGATTTGTTTTGTGGTTTGTGTTATTGAAGAATAACATCAACTGCTAACAGGTAGGAGTGAAAACTTTGCTTCAAAGACCGGGTGTATGGGGCATAGGGTGAATTTTCCCATATACGCTGATCTAGGTTCCGTTTTGCATTTACCCCACTAATGGGGGAGGGGAAGCTGATCCTAAATCTGTAAAGGAAACTACAGGATGGGCTGTCAGTGTCTCGATAGTTTGTACTTGTCTTCAACTGAAAATACGTCTGTGTATGCGTATCCCTGTATGTGTTGTTCCTCAAGTGTTGTTTCTCTTGCTACACTGGGTTCACACTCATAGCCAATCAATAGTAGATCCCACTAGATTTCTGTCCCATAGGTGTCTTTTCTTAACTCCCTCTCCTGTTTCTGTGTTTGTGTCACAGGGTGTGTATTTGGACATTTGTGTTCCAACAGCAATGCACACGCGCACACACACACACCCAAGAGGGTAATACGGCTGTCCCCATAGGAGATCCCTTTTGGGTTCCATGTGGAACCCTCTGTAGAAAGGGTTTTAAATGAAACGCAAAATGGTTCTTCAAAGGGTTCTCTTATTAGGACAGCCAAATAATCCCTTTCTAAGAGTGCAGGGGACTGTCACAACCACATTTGCTTTGATTTATCTCTGTCCTTGGTCTCATTCTGGCTCTGGACCTATTTCTCCATTCCTCTGTGCCACTATCATTTCTTTTCTCTTCTCTCAGTTACTTTTGCTCTCAATATTCTCCCTCTTTGAATTCCATTTTCAAAATGTTTATTTAACCTTAATTTAACTAGGCAAGTCCGTTAATAAAAATTTCTTATTTACAATGGCGGCCTACATCGGCAAAACCCGGATGGCGCTGGGCCAATTGTGAGCCGCCCTATGGGACTCCCAATCACAGCCGGTTGTGATACAGCCTGGATGTGTGGACCCTCTACTGCTCTCTGTCCTGGTTTCCATTAATACTTACACAGCTCTCTTCCTCCATCTATCCCTCTCCCTTTCTCTCCCCCTGTCTCGGTCTCTTTATCCATCTCTCCATCTGCCTCGCTCTCTATCTCCAAATCTCTCCTTCCCTATCTCCCTCCTCGGTTGCGCCCCTTCTTTCAGCCCCTCCTCCACCTCTCTCTCTGACTCATTCATTCTTTGACCCCTGAAGTCTTCATCTGCCTCTCTATATCTCTCATTTTCCGACACTCCTTTTTATTCTTCTCGTCTCCTGGCCGCGGGAAGATGATTTGGGGTGGGGTTGCTGACGAGTATTTATTTAGTGTATGTGTAATATATATATATATATATATATATAGTAACTATTTTTATTGCAATTTATCAGGGGTGCTGCTGCTATGCCCTCTTCCTATTTCTCTCTCTCTTTCCATCTCTCTCCTGAGGGACATAGGCCCTGTGTTGGCTTGGCTGTGACTCTGCGTTTGTGTGCCCCTGTGCATGTGTGTGTATGTACATGCGCTTGTTTGCACACATTGCACAGCATGTGGTGGAACAGTCTGGCAGATATGGTAGATATTGTGTGTAGCACAATGCTGTTTGCAATGGCATGGTAGGAGAACCCGTTGCTCGCAGTAATTTCTGCTAATTTCATCCAGTGATGCGTCGGCTTGAGGTAAGACTGCACCGTTCTAGGACACGTTTCTGCCAACTCTCCCCCCCATTCTGCATCAGTGGCATTTGTTTTAATGAAGCTCTGCTCCACAGACAACATTTCCTGGCCTACAATACCAACCTGTAGCTCAAAAATTGAAGGCAAGTTTTGTTCCCGTAGGCCAACTAACTGCATGTTATTTATTTAAAGTAAACAAAGTCAGTTAAGAACAAATTCTTATTCACAATGACGGCCTACCCCGGTCAAACACTAACCCAGATGACGCTGGGCCAATTGCGCACCGCCCTATGCAACTCCTAATCACGGCCTGTTGTGATACAGCCTGGAATAAAACCAGGGTCCGTAGTGATACCTCTAGCACTGAGATGACCGCTGCACCACCCGGGAGCATTTCAAGGTTGCGTGTACAGTTTCAGAACAAACAATATGCATTAACAATATATAGTAAATACGCCAGCGCACACACTCAGACACACACTAAGCGTTAATGATTGATAATGCTGATAGCTGTCACGACCTGATCTGTTTCAACTGTCCTTGTGTTTGTCGCCACTCCCTCCAAGTGTCGCTCATAATTTCTCCTAGCTCCTATTTTTCCTCGTCCTCCTGGTTTTGACCCTTGCCTGTCCTGACACCGAATCCGCCAGCCTGACCATTCTTCCTGCCCTGACCTCGAGCCTGCCTAACGCCCTTTACTGTTTGACCTCGGACCTGGTTACTGAACCCTTACCTGTCCTGACCTCGAGACTGTCTAACGCCCTGTACTGTTTGGACCCTGACCTGGTTTATGAACTCTCGTCTGTACCTTACCTGCCTTTTGCATACCCCTTGTTATAATACATATCGGAGCTCAACCATCTGCCTCCTGTGTCTGCATATGGGTCTCGCCTTATGCCCTTATAATAGCAGAGCAGACAAGGCCGTGAGAGGCCAGATTTAGCTACTGCATATATCATTTAATGTCATGCTGTTCATATAAATCATTGGTTATAATATAGCGGTTTCTCGCAGTTATTTATCCCGGTAAAATTTGAAAGGGCTAGAGACATTATTCCATACAGACAGTGATCCCAGAGAGTGATCCTGCGCAGGGCCACACACAACTTCTCCCCGCTCCCCTCCCCCATACACACACCAACACTGCACGCCCGCTCACCTGGTGTGATGGCCACCCCGTTCCCATTGACCACCGGGGGGCTGCTTTTCTCCTCTTCCTCGGGCGGCTCCAGGCTGGCTTGCTGCTGCATTTTTCTGACCGACTGGTTCCTCTTCCTCTTGCCCTGGATGCTGGGCCGGGCTCTGGGAAGCAGCACCTCACTCACATTCAGTGGAGGGGCCGCCGGACTGGGCTCAGCTGGGGGCTTGGGAGTACCGTATAAGTTCTCTGGAGAAGGGAAAATGAATGCACAACTGAGTGAAGTGCAGGCCAGCGGCACAAAGGTTGCCACAAACTGCATTGCTGATGCAATACATTATTTATCAACAATAATTTATACAGCAAGTTACCTTCCTCAAGGCACAGTAGAGAGAAAGATTTCCCATGCCAAATAAAGCCCCATTTACATTATTTGAAAAAGAGACCCACACATACACAAACATTATCACACACAAACAAAGAGAAAGAGAGAGAAACAAATACACATTCTTAGACAAGCACGTATTCACTCACACATTCCTGCAACAGTGGAACATAATCAGATACAGCTACCACACAAAGAATGTGTTTGCATGTACACTACACACATGCAAACAAACACGCTCACTCACACTCATCAAATGCTGTGGGTATAAGATAAATCTTCACACATATATATATATACAGTTGAAATCGAAAGTTTACATACAACTTAGCCAAATACATTTAAATTCCTGACATTTAATCCTAGGTGAAATGCCCTGTCTTAGGTCAGTTTGGATCACCACTTTATTTTAAGAATGTGAAATGTCAGAATAAAAGCAGAGAAGGATTTATTTCAGGTTTGATTTCTTTCATCACATTCCCAGTGGGTCAGAAGTTTAAATACACTCAATTAGTATTTGGTAGCATCGCTTTTAAATTGTTTAACTTGGTTCAAACGTTTTGGGTATCCTTCCACAAGCTTCGCACAATAAGTTGGGTGAATTTTGGCCCATTCCTCCTGACAGAGCTGGTGTAACTGAGTCACGTTTGTAGGCCTCCTTGCTCACACACACATTTTCAGATCTGCCCACAAAAAAATGTGCACGATTGAGATCTTTGTGATGACCACTCCAATACTTTGACTTTGTTGTCCTTGAGCCATTTTGCCACAACTTTGGAAGTATGCTTGGTGTCAATGTGCATTTGGAAGACCCATTTGCGACCAAGCTTTAACTTCCTGACTGATGCCTTGATATGATGCTTCAATATATCCACATAATTTTCCTTTCCTCATGATGCCATCAATTTTGTGAAGTGCACCAGTCCTTCCTGCAGCGAAGCACCCCAACAATATAATGCCGCCACCCCTGTGCTTCACGGTTGGGATGGTGTTCTTTGGCATGCAAGACTCCCCCTTTTTCCTCCAAACATAATGATGTTCATTATGGCCAAAGAGTTCAATTTTTGTTTCATCAGTCCAGAGGACATTTCACCAAAAAGTACGATCTTGTCCCCATATGCAGTTGCAAACTGTAGTCTGGCTTTTTTAATGGCGGTTTTGGAGCTGTGGCTTCTTCCTTGCTGAGTGGCCTTTCAGGTTATATCCATATAGGACTCGTTTTACTGTGGATATAGATGCATCTGTACCTGTTTCATCTAGCATCTTCACAAGGTCCTTTGCTGTTGTTCTGGGATTGATTTGCACTTTTTGCACCAAGTACGTTCATCTCTAGGAGACCAAAACGCGTCTCCATCCTGAGTGGTATGACGACTGCGTGGTCCCATGGTGTTTATACTTGTGTACTATTGTTTGTACAGATGAACATGGTACCTTCAAGTGTTTGGAAATTGCTCCCAATGATGAACCAGGCTTGTAGAAGTCTACACCTTTATTTGTCTGAGGTCTTGGCTGATTTCTCTTGATTTTCCATGATGTCAAGCAAAGAAGCACTGAGTTTGAATGTAGGCCTTGAAATACATCCACAGGTACACCTCCAAATTACTCAAATATTTATATCAGAAGCTTCTAAAGCCATGAAATTCTGGAATTTTCCAAGCTGTTTAAAGGCACAGTCAACTTTGTGTATGCAACTTCTGACCCACTGGCATTGTGATACAGTGAATTAAAAGTGAAATAATCTGTCTGTAAACAATTGTTGGAAAAAATACTTGTGTCATTGTCACGCCCTAGTCTTAGTATTTTGTGTTTTCTTTATTATTTTGGTTAAGCCAGGGTGTGACATGGGTTAATTATGTGGTGTGTTTTGCCTTGGGGTTTTTGTAGGTATTGGGATTGTGGTATAGTGGGGTTATCTAGAAAAGTCTATGGTTGCCTGAAGTGGTTCTCAATCAGAGGCAGGTGTTTATCGTTGTCTCTGATTGGGAACCATATTTAGGCAGCCATATTCTTTAGGTGTTTCGTGGGTGATTGTTCCTGTCTCTGTTTGCACCAGATAGGCTGTTTAGGTTTTCGCGTTACGGTTCTTGTTTTGCATTGTTCAGGTTTATTAGTTTATTAAAAACGTATCAAAATTACCACGCTGCATTTTGGTCCTCCTCTCCTTCACTGCAAGAAAACCGTAACAGTCATGCACAAAGTAGATGTCCTAACTGACTTGCTAAAACTGTAGTTTGTTAACAAGAAATTTGTGGAGTGGTTGAAAAACTAGTTTTAATGACTCCATCCTAAGTGTATGTAAACTTCCGACTTCAACTGTACATATCCCTAATATTTACAGATATAAGGGATCTGGATAGGTTTAAGCAGTGTAGTGGTGGAGTGTCCAACATATTCCTTACTTGGCAGTTATGTACATATTGTTGTTCTATTCCTTTTGCTTATTTTCTGAATAACTGTAAGATGTAAATATTGTGTCGTTCCTGGAAGCTGTTGCCGTAGTGATAACCAAAAGATACCTGTGTTGTAACCACACTTTCAGATTGTAATGGGAATCTGGCAAAAGTCTAGAAAACTGTCAAATCCCTGAAGGGTTCTTCTTCCTCCAATCTGCCACAATAAATTAATTCAGACACTGACCTCATTACGGGGAAAAAAATGTCATCATTAAAGCCAGAGTGTCTATTGTATGTATGCGGATGACTCAACACTTTACACGTCAGCTACTACAGCTTAACAAAGAGTTGCAGTTAGTTTCATAGTGGATGGCAAGGAATAAGTTAGCCCTAAATGTTTCTAAAACTAAAAGCATTGTATTTGGGACAAATCATTCACTAAACCCTAAATATCAACTAGGTCTTGTAATAAATGGGGAGAAGTATGTCCAAAATAAAGCGATGCTCTGCCTTCTTAACAACACCAACAACAACGCAGATCCTACAGGCCCTAATTTTGTCGCACCTTGACTACTGTTCAGTCATGTGGTCAGGGTGCCACAAAAAAGGACTTAGGAAAATTGCAATTGGCTCAGAACAGGGCAGCACGGCTGGCCCTTGGATGTACACAGAGAGCTAATATTAATAATATGCATGTCAATCTCTCCTAGCTCAAAGTGGAGGAGAGATTGACTTGTAGAGGTATTGACGTGTTGAATGCACCAGGCTGTCTGTTTGAACTACACGGACACCCATGCATACCCCACAGGACATGCCACAAGAGGCCTCTTCACAGTCCCCAAGTCCAAAACAGACTGATGGAGGAGCATAGTCCTACATAGAGCCATTACTACATGGAACTTTATTCCACATCAAGTAATTGATGCAAGCAGTAACATTTGATTAAAAAAAAACAGATTAAAAAACACCTTATGGAACAGCGGGGACTGTGAAGCAACACAAACATAGGCACAGACACATGCATACACACATACACATGAATTTTGTACTGTACGTATCGATCCACATTAGCTGCCTTTGCTACAGCTAATGGGGATCGATAGTAAATACAAAATACAAAATACAAATCACCATTTTATTTCAGTTGGATATCCCTTTGAAATAACTTCTGAACCTATTCACAATGCTATTGGGCTGGATGCTGAAAGGGGAATCTTGCAAGACGTTTTGGTAAAATCTTTTCTTTTAGGCTATTTATAGAAAGAGAAGTGCTGGATGCTTGACTTCCAATCGACAAGAAATGCATAGGGCCTGAACAATTGGATCATGGTCTGCTTAACGTGCAGAGTCCATCATTGTTGGCTTAATAACCCACATGTTTTATTTAACATTGTTAGCAGGACCTATTTAAATCAACTCTTGTGCTGCCACTCTAAGAGCGGGGATTGTAGTGATCTTAATAATTATGGCCCACTTCAAGGCTTCCTTGTCTAGCTAAGATTCTTGAATCCTTGGTAAATGTACAACTGCTTTTTGATTATCTTAGTGACAGAACTCAGGCCATCGTGATTGATGGGGTAAACTCAGAATTTCTTGAAGTACATAAAGGTGTACTACAGGGGTCAATGTTGGGACCCGTTCCCTTAACTATTTACATAAATATCATTGGTCTGTTAAAAAATTGCAAACTTTATAAATCAAATTAAATCAAATTTTATTTGTCACATACACATGGTTAGCAGATGTGAATGCGAGTGTAGCGAAATGCTTGTGCTTCTAGTTCCGACAATGCAGTGATAACCAACACGTAATCTAACTAACAATTCCAAAACTACTGTCTTATACACAGTGTAAGGGGATAAGGAACATGTACATAAGGATATATGAATGAGTGATGGTACAGAGCAGCATACAGTAGATGGTATCGAGTACAGTATATTCATATGAGATGAGTGTGTAGACAAAGTAAACAAAGTGGCATAGTTAAAGTGGCTAGTGATACATGTATTACATAAGGATGCAGTCGATGATGTAGAGTACAGTATATACATATGCATATGAGATGAATAATGTAGGGTAAGTAACATTATATAAGGTAGCATTGTTTAAAGTGGCTAGTGATATATTTACATCATTTCCCATCAATTCCCATTATTAAAATGGCTGGAGTTGGGTCAGTGTCAATGACAGTGTGTTGGCAGCAGCCACACAATGTTAGTGGTGGCTGTTTAACAGTCTGATGGCCTTGAGATAGAAGCTGTTTTTCAGTCTCTCGGTCCCAGCTTTGATGCACCTGTACTGACCTCGCCTTCTGGATGATAGCGGGGTGAACAGGCAGTGGTTCGGGTGGTTGATGTCCTTGATGATCTTTATGGCTTTCCTGTAACATCGGGTGGTGTAGGTGTCCTGGAGGGCAGGTAGTTTGCCCCCGGTGATGCGTTGTGCAGTCCTCACTACCCTCTGGAGAGCCTTACAGTTGAGGGCGGAGTAGTTGCCATACCAGGCGGTGATACAGCCCACCAGGATGCTCTCGATTGTGCATCTGTAGAAGTTTGTGAGTGCTTTTGGTGACAAGCCGAATTTCTTCAGCCTCCTGAGGTTGAAGAGGCGCTGCTGCGCCTTCTTCACGACGCTGTCAGTGTGAGTGGACCAATTCAGTTTGTCTGTGATGTGTATGCCGAGGAACTTAAAACTAGCTACCCTCTCCACTACTGTTCCATCGATGTGGATAGGGGGTGTTCCCTCTGCTGTTTCCTGAAGTCCACAATCATCTCCTTAGTTTTATATATGCGGATGAAACAATTATGTATGCTATTGCCCCGACTGTTGATCTGGCTGCGTCATCCCTTGCTGATTTTAAAACTCGTTCCAGGTAGAATTTGTAAATGAGAACTTGTTCTCAACTGGTCTACCTGGTTAAATAAAGGTGAAATAAAATATAAAAAAATATGGGGAAAACGAAATACATGTTTTTAAACTCTCGTAAGAATGTTTCAGATTAACTACATGTTCAGATGGTTCTCAAATCGAGCATATTAATGCATATAAATACGTAGTAATTTGGATTTATATAAATTTGATGTCTATGGTTGCTTAGATTGGTTCCCAATTTGAGGCACCTGTTTGTCGTTGTCTCTGATTGGGAACCATATTTAGGCAGCCATCTTCTTTCGGTATTTCGTGGGTAATTGTCTATGTCTAGTTGCCTGTGTATGCACATTTATATTATAGCTTCACGTTCATTTTTGTTATTTTGTATAGTTTGTTTAGTGTAAGTCTTTATTAAAAGTAACATGTATTCATATAACGCTGCACCTTGGTCTCCTCCATTAAATGAACGTGACAGAATAACCCACCGTAAAAGGACCAAGCAGCGTGATAAGGGTAGCGTGATAAGGAGGAACATCGCTTTGGGGAAGAATGGACCCGGGAGAAAGATGAGTGGGTAACAACCTGGGAGGAGATAAAGAGGTGGTCGATCGATCCAGAGAGAGTGCCAGTGCCCGACTGGGATTCGATGGAACAGTGAGAGGAGGGATACAGGAGAATGGAGGAACGGTGGACACGAGGAGATTGGCTAAGTCAGGTAGGAGACCTGAGCCAACTCCTCGTGCTTACCGTGGGGAGCGTGTAACTGGTCAGGCACCGTGTTATGCAAAGATGCGCAAGGTGTCTCCAGTGCACATTTCTAGCCCGGTGTGCTATATTCCAGCTCCTTGCATTGGCCGGGCTAGAATGAGCATCCAGCCAGGAAGGAGGGTGCCGGCTCAGTGCTCCTGGTCTCCAGTATACCTCCTTGGACCAGGATGTCCTGCGCCGGCTCTGCGTACTGTGAGTCTGCACAGCCCTGTGTGTCCTGTGCCAGCGCCCTGCATTTGCAGGGCAAGTATAACCATCCAGCCAGGAAGGGTTATGTCAGCTCTACACTCCAGACCTCCAGTATGCCTCCACAGTCCAGTACGTCCTTAGGTGCGTGTCTCCAGCTCGGTACCACCAGTGCCGGCCCCACGCACCAGGCCACCAGTGCGCCTCCAGGGTCCAGTACTCCCTGTTCCTGCTCCTCGCACTCGCCCTGAGGTGCATGTCTCCAGCCCGGTACCACCAGTGCCGGCACCATGCACCAGGCCTATAGTGCGCCTCGGCAGTCCAGTACACCCTGTTCCTCCTCCCCGCACTCGCCCTGAAGTGCGTGTACTCGGCCCAGTGCCACTAGTGCCGGCACCATGCACCAGGCCTATAGTGCGCCTCGCCTGTCCAGAGCATTCGGCGACAGTACCCAGTCCAGAGCGTTCGGCGACAGTACCCAGTCCAGAACGTTCGGCGACAGTACCCAGTCCAGAGCGTCCGGCAACAGTACCCAGTCCAGAACGTCCGGCGACAGTCCCCAGTCCAGAGCATCTTGCGATTGTCAACAGACCGGAACCTCCTTCGACGTGCCGCAGACCGGAACCTCCTACGACGGGCCGCAGACCGGAACATCCTACGACGGGCCGCAGACCGGAACCTCCTACGACGGGCCGCAGACCGGAACCTCCTACAACGGGCCGCAGACCGGAACCTACCACGACGAGTCTCCCTCCAGTCCGGATCCGCCAGAGTCTCCCTCCAGTCCGGATCCGCCAGAGTCTCCCTCCAGTCCAGAGGCGCCACTCACTCCAGACTCGACCATCATTCCAGTGGCGTCCTCTCGTCCATGGTTGGCGGTGAGGGTTCCTGCTCCAGAGACATTAAGTAAGTGTGACGAGTCAGAAGTGGAGCGGGGTCCACGTCCCGAGCCAGAACCGCGACCTCGGAGTCATTCCCAACCAGACCCTCCCATATAGGTTTAGGAGCGCAGCCGGGAGTCCGCATCTTTGGGGGGGTGGCACTGTCACACCCTGACCTTAGTATTCTTTGTTTTCTTTATTATTTTGGTTAGGTCAGGGTGTGACATGGGTGATGTATGTATTTTTTCACTCTCTAGGATTTTGTACATTTATGGGGTTGTTTACCATCTAGGTGTTTATGTATGTCTATGGTTGCCTAGATTGGTTCTCAATTAGAGGCAGCTGTTTATCGTTGTATCTGAATGGGAACCATATTTAGGCAGCCATTTTCTTTGGGTAGTTCGTGGGTTATTGTCTATGTCTAGTTGCCTGTGTATGCACATTTATATTATAGCTTCACGTTCATTTTGTCATTTTGTATAGTTTGTTTAGTGTGCGTCTTTATTAAAAGTAACATGTATTCATATCACGCTGCGCCTTGGTCTCCTCCATTTACCGAACGTGACATTACCACAGTGCCCTTAGTTTTGTAACATGCGACAGCTTTGGTACTCTTCACTACATCCTGTATCAAAAGGTTGGTTGGAATTTGCTAAAGACCCGTAGATCTCTACATTACTCCCTTTTTGTTTACAAGGCCCTACTTTATAAACTTCCGTTGTATCAAACCTTTCTTTTGAAGCAGAGACACCGGAGTTACTTAACCAGTGCACAGGATTATTTAACTCTTGAAGTTCCTAGGGTCTCCCCCGAGCTAGACAAATCTGCATTTAGTTTTAATGTACCGTATTGCTGGAATTTAAAAAAAAAACATTACATCTTGGTATCCCGAGTGGCACAGCAGTCTAAGACACTGCATCTCAGTGCTAGAGGCATCACTACAGACACGCTGGTTTGATTCCAGTCTTTATCACAACCAGCCGTGATTGGGAGTCCCATAGGGCTGCGCACAATTGGCCTAGCGTCGTCTGGGTTAGGGTTTGACCGGGGTAGGCCGGTCATTGTAAGTAAGAATTTTTTATTAACAGACTAACCTAGTTAAAAGTATTTTGGTGGGAATTATTTGTGGGGGAATGTAACTGTTTTTCTGGGTGATTTGTGATGTTTCATTTGTACTTTGTATGACTGTGTTTTTGTATTTTAGTGTGTGTGTATATACAGTACCAGTCAAAAGTTTGGACACACCTACTCATTACAGGGTTTTTTCTTTATTTTACTATTTTCTACATTGTACAATAATAGTGAAGACATCAAAACTATGAAATAACACATATGGATTCATGTAGTAACTAAAAAGTGTTAAACAAATCAAAATATATTTAATATTTGAAATTCTTCAAAGTAGACACTCGTTGCCTTGATGACAGCATTGCAAACTCTTGGCATTCTCGAAACAACTTCATGAGGTAGTCACCTGGAATGCATTTCAATTAACAGGTGTGCCTTGTTTAAAGTTAATTTGTGGAATTTCTTTCATTCTTAATGCATTTGCGTTATAGCAAGAACAGCTCAAATAAGCAAAGAGAAACAACAGTCCATCATTACTTTAATACATGAAGGTCAGTCAATCTGGAAAATTTCAAGAACTTTTAAAGTTTCTTCAAGTGCAGTCACAAAAACCATCAAGCGCTATGATGAAACTGGCTCTCATGGGGACCACCACAGGAAAGACGACCTAGAATTACCTCTGCTGCAGAGGTTAAGTTAATTCGAGTTAACTATCCTCAGAAATTGCAGCCCAAATAAATGCTTCACAGAGTTCAAGTAACAGACACATCTCAATATCAACTGTTCAGAGGAGACTGCATGAATCGGGCCTTCATGATCAAATTGCTGCAAAGAAACCACTGCTAAATGATACCAATAAGAAGAAGAGACTTGTTTGGGCCAAGAAACATGAGAAATGGACATTAGACCAGTGTAAATATGTCCTTTGGTCTGATGAGTCCAATGTTTAGATATTTGGTTCCAAAGGCTGTGTCTTTGTGAGACGCAGAGTAAGTGCACGGATGATCTCTACATATTTGGTTCCCACCATGAAGCATGGAGGAGGAGGTGTGGTGGCCTGAGGGTGCTTTGCTGGTGACACTGTCAATGATTTATTTGGAACTCAAGGCAACCGTAACCAGCATGGCTACCACAGCATTCTGCAGCGATACGCCATGGTTTGCGCGTAGTGGGACTATCATTTGTTTTTCAACAGGACAATGACCCAACACACCTCCAGACTGTGTAAAGGATATTTAACCAAGAAGGAGAGTGATGGAGTGCTGCATCAGACAACCTGGCCTCCACAATCAACCAACCTCAACCTAATTGAGATGGTTTGGGTTAGTTGGACCGTAGAGTGAAGGAGAAACAGTCAACACATGCTCAGAATATGTGGGAACTCCTTCAAGACTGTTGGAAAAGCATTCCAGGTGAAGCTGGTTGAGAGAATACCAAAGCATGTGCAAAGCTGTCATAAAATCAAAGGGTGGCTACTTTGAAGAATCTCAAATATATATATATATATATATATATATATATATATATATATACATACAAATATATACATATCTTTTGATTTGTTTAACACTTTTTGGTTACTACATGATTCTATATGTGTTATTTCATAGTTTGTCTTCACTCTTATTCTACAATGTAGAAAATAGTTCAAATAAATAACATCCCTGGAATGAGTAGGTGTATACAAACCTTTGACTGGTATCATATGTGCTATGGCTTTACACTCCCTGCTACATTCTGGATAAAGAGTCTAACAGAACAGAGAGCGTGTTATTTAATGGAAGCCTCTCCAACATAATCCAGGTAGAATCAAGAATTCCCTTGGCCAGCTGTCTATGCCCCTTGCTTTTTTCTGCTTGGAGTAACCCTGGATTGTAAAGTGTCATGAACATGATACAACAGTAGCTAAGATGGGGAGAAGTATGTACTTTTCTCAATCTTTACTAATGACATGCCACTGGCTTTGAGTAAAGCCAGTTTGTCTGTGTATGTGGATGACTCAACACCATACACGTCAGCTATTACAGCGAGTAAAAGCACTACAAAACTTAGAGCTGCAGTTAGTTTCAGAATGGGTGGCAAGGAATAGGTTAGTCCTAAATATTTCAAGAACTAAAAGCATTGTGTTTTGGACAACTCATTCACTAAACCCCTAAGCCCCAATAAAATATTGTAATAATACGTGGAAATTGAGCAAGTTGAGGTGACTAAACTGCTTGGTGCAATCCTGATTTGTGAACTGTCATGGTCAAAACATGTTGATACAACAGTAGCTAAGTTGTGGATAAGTCTGTCCATAATAAAGCGCTGCTCTGCTTTTTTAATAACACTATCAACAAGGCAGGTCCTACAGGCCCTAGTTTTGTGTCACCTGGACTACTGTGGTCAGGTGCCACAAAGAAGGACTTCGGAAAATTACAATTGGCTCTAAACAGGACAGCATTGCTGGCTCTTAAAACCTGTCATGGCAAGGCGATCCCCGAGGGGAACTCCACCCCCCCATTCAGCTGAAAAGGTGGCGCAGGGAATTCAAAAATATTCTTCCGAAATATTTAACTTTCAAACATTAACAAGTCCAATACAGCATATGAAAGATAAACATCTTGTTCATCTACCCATCATGTCCAATTTTTTTTATGTTTTACAGCGAAAACACAACGTATATTTATGTTAGACCACCACCAAATCAAAGGAAAAACGCAGCCATTTTTTCCAGCCAAAGTTAGTCACAAAAGCAGAATTAGAGATACAATGAATCACTAACCTTTTGAAAATCTTCATCAGATGACACTCATATGACATGTTACACAATACATTTATGTTTTGTTCGATAATATGCATATTTATATCCACAAATCTCGGTTTACATTGACGCCATTTTCAGAAATGCCTCCAAAATATCAGGAGGAATTAAAGAAAGCTACGCCAGATAACAGAAATACTCATCATTAACTTTGACTATTCCCTTACCTTTGATGATCTTTCATCAGAATGCAGTGCAAGGAGTCCTAGTTCCACAATACATCGTTGTTTTGTTCCATAATGTCCAATACTAGTGTCCAATTAGCTGCATTTGCTAGCACTTTCAGCTCACATGCCCAAAAGCTGACGCTGGTCCAGGACAACTTGCACGAAAACTTCAAAAAGATATATTCCAGGTCGAATAAATTGGTCAAACTAAGTAGAGAATCAATCTTCAGGATGTTATTTTCATATATATCCAATAACGTTCCAACCGGATCATACGTTTTCAGCTGCAGCCAAATATAACGACGTTGGCACCCACAGAGAAATGCGCCACAGGGAAATTGCATTCTGCCAAGACCGTGACTATTTCCCCTCCCATTCGGTCAAAGTTCACACCAAAAGCTCCATTCCACGTTCTACTGAATGAGGACATCTCGTGGAAGGTGTAGGAAGTGGTATCATATCCATATCTTGTTGGGAAAGGAAGGGGCGATGACGTCAAAGTTGACCCACATTCAGAATTTCACTTCTTGTTTGAAAGATTGCCTGCCCTATTAGTTCTGTTATACTCACAGACATAATTCAAACAGTTTTAGAAACTTCAGAGTGTTTTCTATCCAATAATAATATGCATATATTAGCAATCTAGGACAGAGTAGGATGCAGTTCACTATGGGCATGCAATTCATCCAAAGTGAAAATACTGCCCCCTATCCTCAACAAGTTAAATGTACGCAGGGAGCTAACATTAATAATCTGCGTATAAATCTCTCATGGCTCAAAGATGAGGAGAAATTGATTTAACTTTTTAGAGAGAGACCCCTTTTTTCAATTTTCACCTAAAATGACATACCCAAATCTAACTGCCTGTAGCTCAGGCCCTGGAGCAAGGATATGCACATTCTTGGTACCATTTGAAAGGAAACACTTTCTTTTTTCTTCTCTACCACCTTCTTTTAAATGCAAGAGAAAGGTCCCACATCTAGCCATCACGATGGTGTCCACGAGATGGCAGCAGTGTATGCAAAGTTTCAGACGGATAACTTGAAGTATGAGCAAACTACATGACATTTAGTGTAAAGTCACCCAGGTACATTTGGGCAAATCATGAAGGAGACATTAACATTCACATTACATTTTTCTGCAAGAATATCGTCAAATCTGTATACTTGGACTTTGATTCAGCTTTTCCAGTATTAGTAGCCATTTACAAGTTCAACATTTGCGAAACAACCAGTTTTCATAACTCTCCATATTCTTATAATTTTTGTCCAAAAGGAAAAGGCTTATTGTCGCACAAGGTTAGCAGCTACATTTTACGACAGCCCAGCTCATTGACCATTTAGCTGGCTTTGTTTGACCCCGATTGGTGCATATTTCGATACCATCTACTGTATGCTGCTCTGTACCATCACTCATTCATATATCCTTATGTACATATTCCTTATCCCCTTACACTGTGTATAAGACAGTAGTTTTGGAATTGTTAGTTAGATTACTTGTTGGTTATCACTGCATTGTCGGAACTAGAAGCACAAGCATTTCGCTACACTCGCATTAGCATCTGCTAACCATGTGTATGTGACAAATCAAATTTGATTTGATTTTATTTGATTTGACCGCCCGTGTCATCAGCGTGCCACGAAGGCGTCGCTCTCTGACCAAATTTATTTGATGTCCTATAGGATGTACTACACCCCTAATGATAGAGTGAAGTCTGGTACATTCTAGGATCTCTGAGGAATAAATATGAATGTGATTTTACTGGTTGAAACAATGTTTAGGGTTAGATTTTCAGATTCCTTTCTTTGCAAATTGAAAGAGTGGAAATACAAAATCGATCGTGCATGCTATATGAAAAAGGATTTTATCTAAAACGACACTTCATGTTATCTCTGGGACCCTTTGGATGATAAATCAGAGCAAGATTTCAGAATGTCACTTTCAGAGGTGAATTTATCATACCTATCACGGTGGAAAAAGTGTTTTGTTGTTAGGAGCTCTCCTCAAACAATAGCATGGCATTTCTTTGCAGTAATAGCTACTGTAAATTGGACAGTGCAGTTATATTAACAAGAATTTAAGCTTTCAGCCAATATAAGACAATTATATGTACCTGCATTTGTTGTTTCGCTAAAGTCTGCGATCATGACACAAGGCGCTGCATGATTTACAACTGTCCCGTTGACGGAAAGCCTATCCCCACCACTTGTTTTGTAAGAAGTGTTGACATGCTGAATGCACCGAGGTGTCTTTTAAAACTACTAGGACAGCTCGGACACCCATGCATACCCTACAAGACATGCCTACAAGACATCTCTTCACAATCCCAAAGTCATGAACAGACTATGGGAGGCACACATTACTACATAGAGCTATGGCTACATGGCTCACAAGCTTAGCCTTTTGTTAACAACACTGTCATCTCAGATTTTCTAAATATTTTTTTCAACCATAGCTACACAAGCATTTGTGTAAGAGTATTGATAGCTAGCATACCATTAAGCCTAGCATTCAGTAGGCAACATTTTCACAAAAACAAGAAAATCAATTTAAATAAAATAATTTACCTTTGAAGAACTTCGGATGTTTTCAATGAGGAGACTTAGATAGCAAATGTTCAGTTTTTCCAAAAAGATTATTTGTGTTGGAGAAATCGCTCCGTTTTGTTCATCACGTTTGGCTAAGAAAAAAACCCGAAAATTCAGTCATTACAACGCCAAACTTTTTTCCAAATTAACTCCATAATATCGACAGAAACATGGCAAACGTTGTTTAGAATCAATCCTCGAGGTGTTTTTCACATATCTATTTGATGATAAATCATTCGTGGCAGTTTGGTTTCTTCTCTGAACCAAATGGAATGCACGTAGCTGGAGATTACGCAATAATTGCAACGGAGGACACCAAGCGAGCACCTGGTAAATGTAGTCTCTTATGGTCAATCTTCCAATGATATGCCTACAAATACGTCACAATGCTGCAGACACCTTGGGGAAACGACAGAAAGTGTAGGCTCATTCCTTGCCCATTCACAGCCATATAAGGAGACATTGGAACACAGCGCCTCCAAAATCTGGGGCATTTCCTGTTTGAAATTTCATCTTTGTTTCGCCTGTAGCGTCAGTTCTGTGGCACTCACAGATAATATCTTTGCAGTTTTGGTGCTGCTGGAGAAAGAGTAGTTGCTGCCATGACAGCAGCTAATGGGGATCCTTAATAAATACAAATACAAATGCGTATAAGTGGCAAATGTTTGAGCTCTTTTCCCAGATAAAGCGATTGTTCCTTTTCAGTGTGGGGCAACCCCTGATTGTGTGGTTCCTGAAAGGTGTATGTCGTCTCATATCGTGCACATATGGGACTTGGTGGTGGTTTGAAGTCACTGTATGCAGCCACCCTTTTTTAGAAATAGATCTTGCCTCTCCCTAAACAGCAGGAAGCAGATTGCACAGTCAACGTTCCTGCCAGTTCTTGACTATGGTGACACCATTTACAAAATTTCAGCAGTCACTAATCTAAAACCTTTGGATTCTGTCTACAATAGGGCCCTTCGCTTTATCACAGGTAACAATTTTAATACTCCCCACTGCATCCTGTATCAAACAGTTGGCTGGTCCTCATTAAAGTCCTGTAGTCCAATTTACATAACTTCACTGGTAAAATATAAAAACAAGATATACCAAACCTATTCACAAGGGTGGTTCTTTTGAGGTTCCGCAGGTCTCCCCCGAACTAGGTAAATCCGCTTATTGTTTAAAAGCACCTCATTGCTGGAACCAGCCCACTCTGGAAATGTAAAATATTAATTGAGTATCTTCTTATTGAGGAATGTAATTGTTTTCCTTGAATATTTGCATTGTGCTGTATTATACTTGTTTTATATTGTATTCAATTTTGTATTTTGTCATGAAATTGTATATGCAGGGCTCCCTTGTGAAAGAGATCCATGTCTAAATGGTGACTCCTACCTCCTACTGGGCAATAGAACCAGCAGATCATCCATCTGTAGGTCTCTGCCAGGGTCTGAAGCCAGATGAAAAGCCTTAAGTAGCATCAAACCGAACACGTACAGTGAGGGAAAAAGTATTTGATCCCCAGCTGATTTTGTACGTTTGCCCACTGACAAATAAATTATCAGTCTATAATTTTAATGGTATGTTTACTTCAACAGTGAGAGACAGAAAAACAACAACAAAATACAGAAAAACGCATGTCAAAAATGTTATAAATTGATTTGCATTTTAATTATGGAAATAAGTATTTGACCCCTCTGCAAAACATGACTTAGTAATTGGTGGGAAAACCCTTGTTGGCAATCACAGAGGACAGAAGTTTCTTGTAGTTGGCCACCGGGTTTGCACACATCTCTGGATGGATTTTGTCCCACTCCTCTTTGCAGATCTTCTCCAAGTCATTAAGGTTTCGAGGCTGACGTTTGGCAACTCGAACCTTCAGCTCACTCCACAGATTTTCTATGGGATTAAGGTCTGGAGACTGGCTTGGCCACTCCAGGACCTTAATGTGCTTCTTCTTGAGCCACTCCTTTTTTGCCTTGGCCGTGTGTTTTGGGTCATTGTCATGCTGGAATACCCATCCAAGACCCATTTTCAATGCCCTGGATGAGGGAATGAGGTTCTCACCCAAGATTTGACGGTACATGGCCCCGTCCATCGTCCCTTTGATGCGGTGAAGTTGTCCTGTCCCCTTAGCAGAAAAACACCCCCAAAGCATAATGGGGGGATGGTGGTCTTGGGGTCATAGGCAGCATTCCTCCTCCTCCAAACACGGTGAGTTGAGTTGATGCCAAAGAGCTCCATTTTGGTCTCACTTGACCACAACACTTTCACCCAGTTGTCCTCTGAATCATTCAGATGTTCATTGGCAAACTTCAGACGGGCATGTATTTGTGCTTTCTTGAGCAGGGGGACCTTGCGGGCGCTGCAGGATTTCAGTCCTTCACGGCGTAGTGTGTTACCAATTGTTTTCTTGGTGACTATGGTCCCAGCTGCCTTGAGATCATTTACAAGATCCTCCCATGTAGTTCTGGGCTGATTCCTCACCGTTCTCATGATCATTGCAACTCCACGAGGTGAGATCTTGCATGGGGCCCCAGGCGAGGGAGATTGACAGTTCTTTTGTGTCTCTTCCATTTGCAAATAATCACACCAACTGTTGTCACCTTCTCACCAAGCTGCTTGGCGATGGTCTTCTAGCCCATTCCAGCCTTGTGTAGGTCTACAATCTTGTCCCTGACATCCTTGGAGAGCTCTTTGGTCTTGGCCATGGTGGAGAGTTTGGAATCTGATTGATTGATTGCTTCTGTGGACAGGTGTCTTTTATACAGGTAACAAACTGAGATTAATCTCAGCTCGTTACCTGTATAAAAGACACCTGGGAGCCGGAAATATTTCTGATTGAGAGGGGGTCAAATACTTATTTCCCTTATTAAAATGCAAATCAATTTATAACATTTTTCACACGCGTTTTTCTGGATTTTGTTGTTGTTTTCTCACTGTTCAAATAAATCTACCATTACAATTATAGACTGATCATTTCTTTGTCAGTGGGCAAACGTACAGCAGGGAATCAAATACTTTTTGCCCTTACTGTAGCTCACACACAGTCTGAGTGAAATTACTTAAATTCAAATGCAATTCCAGCACCACAATGAGAAGAGATACACACAAAAGCACAGACACACATACACATGATAAGACACGCACTTTACGTAAACGTGCACATGGATTTTGCATTGTAGATATGTGACAGCAGCGTAGTGGCCTAAGGAAACACAATGTGTTATGCAATGTAATGTCATGCAATATTTTAGATTGTATGTAATTGCCTTAATGTTGCTGGATCCCAGGAAGAATAGCTCCTGCCTTGGCAGCAGCTAATGGGGATCCTTAATAAATAGAAAGAAAAAAAAGAGATCCAATGTCGTGGTGTGTGTGTGGCAGTTATGGAGCGTGTAGCAATGCTAGTGGATTGTGGTCAGTGTCTTGGTCACTGTTGTGTTATGGTCAGTGTCATGGTCAGTGAACTCACCTTCATAAGTTCCACTCTCTAGCAGGGCTCCACTTTGCTCGAGTTCCATAAAGCGCTCTGTGCTCACAAAGTTATAGTCCACCCCCGGCACCTCTCCCTCCTTTGGCTGCCGGGTGGTACCTACAGAGGGAGAAGAAGATTATTTTAAATTGGTACAGACACTTACATTTGTCTAAACATTTTCCTTTATCCAAACCAGCCATACAAATACACACAGAGAGAGGTTGAAGACACGGCGCCTGGAGCAGTTTTAGGGGGAAAAGGGCACAACAGCAGGAATTGATACCAAAAACCCTCCGGTTGCCGGCTCACAGCCCAACAGATTTTTCCTACCAGACTCTGGATGTGAACTGGGAGCCCTCCGGTTGAGCAGGGCAAAGAGAAGAGGTAGACGGGAAGATGGTAGACAGTGAACATTGAGAAGAGGGAAAAGGAGAGGAAAAGAGTTGGGTCTAAAGTAATTTCTAAAAGATCATACAAAAAGTTCTCAGGACTCTTTTGTTGCATGAGGAAGTGAATCCAGTTGCAGCACTGGAAGTATTTGTAAAATTATTTATGCCAATTGTTGACAAGCATGCAGCTGTTAGGAAATTAACTGTGAGAACTGTTCCCTCTGGTTTGAAGATTAATTGAAAAATGATTTGTTTAAAATAAGTTATGCAAAATAAGTGGCAAACAAGTCAGGGTGCTTAGTTGATTGGTTGACATACTGTAAATTGAGAAATGATGTGACTACATTTAACAAAAAGAAGAAGAAATAACATTAACAAACTAAGATAAATGACATAGAACACAATGGAAAGTGACTTAAATGATATTATTGACAGTTAATCTCCATAATTAATTGAAGTTCATGAGAAATTTATAACAAAACCTTTTGATACTGAATGTTGTCTTTTTTTTGCGTGGGACAGGTGAAAAAACTATACCACCAGGTATGGACCACCTTAATGGGAAACTATTGAGAATGGTAGCAAACTGTATTGCCACCCCTATTTGCTATATATTTAACCAAAGCCTAAAGAGATGTGTGTCCACAGGTGTGGAAGGAAGCTAAAGTATTTCCACTGCCTAAAGATAGTAATGCACCCTTTGCTGGCTCTAACAGCCACCCAATCAGTTTGCTGCCCTTTCTTAGTAAACTGATGGAGAGAATTGTGTTTTACCAAATACAATGCTATTTGTCAGAGAAAAACTATTGACTTTCATGTAGGGAAGGGTAGTGCTTAATTTGTAAATTGGGAGATGCCTGAGCAAAAAGTGAGCCCGAGAGAAGGGTTACCTTGGGGGCTCTTAGATACCGGAATGCATGAAAAAACAAATAACCTTTATAATAAAGCATTGCATGTGTAACAGTATAACTCCTCCTTTTCCACAGCAACCAGTGATCTGGGTCAACAGCATTAATGTAACAGTATAACTTTAGACCGTCCCCTCGCCCATACCCGGGTGCGAACCAGGAACCCTCTGCACACATCAACAAAAGTCACCCGCGAAGCATCGTTACCCATCGCTCCACAAAAGCCACGGCCCTTGCAGAGGTCTCAGAGCAAGTGACGTCACTGATTGAAACGCTACTTAGCGCGAACACCACTAACTAGCTAGCCATTTCACATCCGTTACACATGCATTATGATCGCTTTTGCATACTGGCAGAGAGCAGTAGAGTAGAGGCGCTTGCAGAAATTGTACACATGGGGGAAAGAAATTGTAGCCTAGGGTCTGAGAAAAATGTGGCATTTTATAAACACATTAAATGCAATTCTACATCATTTTGAATCAGCCTTTCTTAAAGTATGGGTCCCGACCCAAAGTGGGTCACTGACCTGTTAATGGTGGGTTGCGACGTGTCAGAGTAAATGTAGAATTATTTCATTATTGGAATTGATTTGGCCATGTGCATCTGCGCTCTCTGTTCAGTGCGCTCTCTGCTTAGCAGCAGTCTCTAGTTTGGTAGCTGCATGAGTGGGAGAGGGAGATAGATGCCTGCATGCTTCATGGATTACCGGATCTTTTTTTCTGCAGTTATCTTGAAGATCACTCAGCGACACACAAAATGCAGCGCTGTCGTTCAGCAGCAGATAATGCCCTTTCTGCCACTGATTTGACATTCCCACTCGCCATCACTCACCGCTCTCATCAAATGGACTCCTGCTAGCTGTCATGAAACGCATATACAGCGATGAGTTTTTCGCTCTTTCATACAAACTTATAATGAGGAGCGCTGATAGAGGAAAATATAGTTTAGATGATCAATTATGTATACATTAATGATTAGAACCCTTCTATGCTAATACTATTATGTTATGATTTGAAAAGTATGGGTTCTTAATTGTACTGTTACTGAAAATGTAAGCAGAAATGAATTGTGTCTGTGTCTCCTGGGAAAGTTTAAGGAGGAGTGATGCTGTGGCTTTTCAGACAGATAAGAAATGCCTGGGAAATGTTCCATTCCTAAAACAATGGGTTCTTGTGAGAATCGGAGAGAGGGCGGGAAACTGATGATGTCATGTTCAGTTTATAACCTGTGGAAATGTGTGTAAGCATTCAGTACTCATCAAGAATAAATGCTGAACTTGTTTTTAAGACTGGTCTCTTGCTAATTCATGCAAATGATAAACTTACAACTTATCATGAATTAGAAATGAGTGCGAATTGAATTGATTTTGGCAATAAAACATAAAGGGATTAAGAATTCCTCTATCAATTTGGTCCTTCGAACCGAATCTAAACATCTCTCTCTGTGCCTGGAGGTAGTAAGCTGGAAAATCATGCACGGACGAGTTTGACTCGTTTTACTAAAGACCTGACCTCTGAATTGAGGTTAAAATTGAAACAGGCCTGCGTATTATCACAGAGGACAGAGAGAGTGACTAGATACAGCGAACATTGCTTTCCCCAGTCGGCGATAAGGTCAGTATTTTTTATTTTTGATTTTGGGGGAATTGAGTTTTTTTTAATTGATGTTGTGAGAATTCATCAATAGTGAGAACTTTGCTATCCCCACAAGGGTGTATGATCATCATACAATGGGTTTTGTAGAACCGATATACACGGAAGCAGGTTCGAAAATAACCTGTGGTAATGTGCACTACCGAAAATAAACTAAAACTTAGTCATGAGTGGCACACCAGCCCGAGATTAAGAAGGGATATTAAATAGGACGGTGATCTTGTACAAATACTGGGCGTAGAGAGACGGCAAGAATGCGCAAGATAACTGGATGGGTCATTTAAATAGTGGCAGTATTGATCACCGTCCCGATTCAACTAATACTATGGAAAATATCCAATGAGGAGGAGAGGGAAACTTAAATCTAAAGAAATGAGATAAAATCCATATTTGTAGACATGATGTTTCCAGGCGAGAGGGAAAATCTAACAATTAGTGGCGTGAGATAACGATTATTAGAGTTCTTTACTGACACAACCGGAAAATAAGATTTTAACTAGGGCCTTACAAACCCTGGGCTTATAGTTGTTAGGTTAGACCTAAAAGTCTGATTCAAAAGTCAAAACTATTGGTAAGATTTCCATAAAAGAGCTAAACTTAATCATGAGAGATTGCGACAAAAAAGGAAGGACTGTTTAGCCTAATAAGGGGGAGAGGGTAACTTAAATCTAATGCGAGAGGGAGAATCTAACAATTAGCGGCGTGAGATAACGATTATTAGAGTTCTTTACTGACACAACCGGAAAATAAGATTTTAACTAGGGCCTTACAAACCCTGGGCTTATAGTTGTTAGGTTAGACCTAAAAATCTGATTCAAAAGTCAAAACTATTGGTAAGATTTCCATAAAAGAGCTAAACTTAATCGTGAGAAACGCACCCGACCGAGATGGAAAATACATACTGATTATTTTTAAAGGAACACACACATAGGCAGACAGGATAGTAACTAGAAGTAACTAAGTAAAGGTAAATTACAAATTTATAGAACTGCACGCACATAGAATTTAAAATTATATAGAAAGACATAGATAAGTGTTTAAAAACATTGCTACTAGTAACGATAAGGATTAAGAATGGGGAGAAATGCCTCGAAAGAAGCCCCAGAACTAACGGGAGACGAGCGATACATGGCACAGAAAGACAAGAGAAACATCGATTTCTGTCTAAGATGGAAAAAGAAATACGATTTCGATGGCCGTCTAAATGTAGAAGAGCTGGAATCCCTTATAAAACAGATACATAAGGAATGTGGTAATAATGTGAAAAAGCAGAATAAACAGGGGTTATACACAGCTGGAGTTTGGCTTTCGGAAGCAAAAAAGAGAATGGGACGCTCCGAAAAAGAGATTAAATCTAACAAGGTTCGAGAGACACTACCCACTGCTCCCGCAGATAGAGAAGTTAACCAATTGGGTGGGCGTGAGGATAACAAACTATATCTTCCTAGATTATACCAACAATGCAGAGATAATCCAGTTGACGAATTTGTGATTATAAGAATACGGGTGCTGGAGCAACAGGTGAAATTACCACCCAAGTATGTGGATCCCGCGGAAACTAAGAGAGGTATAATGAAGTTAGAGAAGGAAATAAAGTCGAGAAAAATGAATAAGGTGGGTCAAAAGAAAAATACAAGATGGTCCTTCTGTAGCTCAGTTGGTAGAGCATGGCGCTTGTAACGCCAGGGTAGTGGGTTCAATCCCCGGGACCACCCATACGTAGAATGTATGCACACATGACTGTAAGTCGCTTTGGATAAAAGCGTCTGCTAAATGGCATATATTTTTTAATTGTAACAAAATTGGACATTTCGCCCGGGAGTGTAACACTCCATGAAAAAATCGTCAACAGGTTGTAATTTAAATGTAGGGAATAACGGAGAGATACGATACAATTTCGGGCTATCTGGACGTTATAGCATGGTACGTTAAATGTTAGGGTAAATTAAATTGAGAAGTTCGGTTGGGTTTACTCTGATGATTAGAATTTAAAACTGAACTAAATCGGAATAGGGAATATATATTTTACAAAGGCGGGCAGATTTGTGTCTATAGCCAAGCAATGGAATTGCTAGACACTCAAATGGGGCTATATAGTGCAACGCGTTTGACTATAAATTAGGTAAGAATAGTTTAATCGTAAGAAATTGTGATTGTTTTTCTGATTATTGATTTCTGGTTAAGGTAACGCCAGTGAATTTGAACAAAAAAGTAACGTATTCTAAAAACGATCTGGTTTCCGTTCTCATTGCAGGGAACAAATGAAAAGTCTGATCTTAAAGGGACAGTGCACGGTAATCACAGTGGTTTGAGTGTATGACAGTGGAAAAAAATATCGTGGGACGACAATTCGAAGAGAGAAAAATAAGTTACATGATACATCAAGAGATTTAAAACGAACGACGTGAAGGGATCATAAGAATTATTGGGTGTCGTTGTAGGAGTAAACGTTTGGGTTAAGGGGATTTCCCTGTTCCCAGAGACAAGGCATTTTTAAGGCGAGCACTCACTAATGCTGGTCTGAGTTTGTAATTAGACAAGTGAATAATGTATTGGGAATAGAGTTGTAATTAAAAATACTAAGTCAAAGACGAGACAGGTACTTAGAGCAAAATGGATTCTAAATGATAACAAAGAGACAACTATAATTCATGCCCATTATGCCCATCGAAATGTTTTTATAAAATTAGCGAATTGAGAGATGTTGATTGATGTTGTAGACTCTAATTCAGGATTCAACAGAGGTGATAAATTAGGTTTGGTTTATCGAACCCGAAATACTGTTGTTGCAGACCATTATTTACAATGAGTTGAAAATCGTTGCGATATGAGTCAAGGTTGAGCGCTTGTTGATGACATCACTCGCGAGGCTTCCGTCGCCACGGAAAATGATGTCGTGACTGGGGGTAACGGAGAAAGTGGTTCATGTCTTTTAGAAGGAAAATGCGTGCATTATTGTTGAGTCACTTGCCAGAAGTTTATAAAAATGTCGAAATACATTTTTAACAAGAAGTATGTAAGTCTTCAGGAAAGATGCTAAAAACTAGCAGCTGATTCGCTAGATGGGTATCATTGTTTTGTGGCGTTTATTTGGACTGTAATTAGGCCATGAGAAAGGGAAATTGAATGTCTGAATCGTAAAACATCGTGAGAATAGATTTTCATGGTTATTGATTCTTGGTTTGATTGTTTAAGTAACACCAGTTAATTTGAGCACTGTTTCCATTATGTGGAACAGTGTCAGGGTATATAATGGTGAAAAGCAACCTCTATAGTAAAAACATAATTATATATGTTTCGGGAAAGTAGCTAGGTTGAATTTGGTCATTTGAGCTTTTCCCTTGATACGTAGACATACGTAACAGGGGCAAGTTGTTTTTCCTTGAGGATGGTGTGTTGTTTTATTGAAATGATAAGTAAATTAAAGGAGCCATGAGAGAATGCGAATGCATAATTATTAAATATCGGGGATTAAATTACGGATTCCTTACACTGCGAAATGTACGACATTTGCGGCAGAGAGAAAAAGTAATGCATTGAATAATAATGTTATCGGGTTAATTGTATCTAAAGGTAGCATGGTCATTTAAGTAAACATATCCGTAGAAGATGTTTAAAACTTATGATTATTGATTTGAGTCAAAGGGGAATTATCATTAGGTTTTAGAGGCACGCTCACACAGGTGACTATTTCTATTGTAAGGATAAAGGGATCTTTATGTCTAATATGGTATGACCTTTTGACCTTATCATGACTGGCTCCCAAGGTCTGATCAGCCTCGGGGGAGAGTCATTTGTATAATGAATGGGGTCATATTGAGTTACTAGTTTTAAGGTAAATTCATTAGAAATGAAGCAGTTTTGGTTGAGGGCTTAGAATTACTGTTTGAACCGCAAATGAGAAAGTGGTTCAGGATTCTGTCTTATAACATTAGCTGTGAAGTTTTTTGAATGGGCTATTAGGGATTTGGTATTGTAACAGAGAGAAAGTCATATTTATCATTGAGAATAAATAGGCGGATTACATGATAACCAATTTGGGACAGTTCTGGGATTGGAGAAGAGGATATCCTTATAGTATAGGGAATACCACAAAGGTGGATAGGTTTTCCATGATATGGGGGAAACCTGGGAGCACTGTTGAACTTTGTAAAGGTGATGAAATCCTACTAACCATCAATATACTACCCGCGGAACCGCACACTGTGAGCTAGCCAGCTAGCCAGCTAGCCCCCTGCTAGCTAGCCAGCTAGCCCCCGAATAGCAACACTGCAGAAACTATTACACTCAACGGAACGACTTGATTAGTGTAGTGTCAACAACGCACCCACTGCCAGCTGGCCTACTTCAGCAGTACTGTATCATTTTAATCATTTTAGTCAATAAGATTCTTGCTACGTAGCTTAACTTTCTGAACATTCGAGACGTGTAGTCCACTTGTCATTCCAATCTCCTTTGCATTAGCGTAGCCTCTTCTGTAGCCCGTCAACTATGTGTCTGTTTATCCCTGTTCTCTCCTCTCTGCACAGACCATACAAACGCTCCTCACCGCGTGGCCGCGGCCACCCTACTCTGGTGGTCCCAGCGCGCACGACCCACGTGGAGTTCCAGGTCTCCGGTAGCCTCTGGAACTGCCAATCTGCGGTCAACAAGGCAGAGTTCACCTCAGCCTATGCCTCCCTCCAGTCCCTCGACTTCTTGGCACTGACGGAAACATGGATCACCACAGACAACACTGCTACTCCTACTGCTCTCTTCGTCCGCCCACGTGTTCTCGCACACCCCGAGAGCGTCTGGTCAGCGGGGTGGTGGCACCGGGATCCTCATCTCTCCCAAGTGGTCATTCTCTCTTTCTCCCCTTACCCATCTGTCTATCGCCTCCTTTGAATTCCATGCTGTCACAGTTACTAGCCCTTTCAAGCTTAACATCCTTATCATTTATCGCCCTCCAGGTTCCCTCGGAGAGTTCATCAATGAGCTTGATGCCTTGATAAGCTCCTTTCCTGAGGACGGCTCACCTCTCACAGTTCTGGGCGACTTTAACCTCCCCACGTCTACCTTTGACTCTTTCCTCTCTGCCTCCTTCTTTCCACTCCTCTCCTCTTTTGACCTCACCCTCTCACCTTCCCCCTACTCACAAGGCAGGCAATACGCTTGACCTCATCTTTACTAGATGCTGTTCTTCCACTAACCTCATTGCAACTCCCCTCCAAGTCTCCGACCACTGCCTTGTATCCTTTTCCCTCTCGCTCTCATCCAACACCTCCCACACTGCCCCTACTCGGATGGTATCGCGCCGTCCCAACCTTCGCTCTCTCTCCCCGCTACTCTCTCCTCTTCCATCCTATCATCTCTTCCCTCCGCTCAAACCTTCTCCCACCTATCTCCTGATTCTGCCTCCTCAACCCTCCTCTCCTCCCTCTCTGCATCCCTTGACTCTCTATGTCCCCTATCCTCCAGGCCGGCTCGGTCCTCCCCTCCCGCTCCGTGGCTCGATGACTCATTGCGAGCTCACAGAACAGGGCTCCGGGCAGCCGAGCGGAAATGGAGGAAAACTCGCCTCCCTGCGGACCTGGCATCCTTTCACTCCCTCCTCTCTACATTTTCCTCCTCTGTCTCTGCTGCTAAAGCCACTTTCTACCACGCTAAATTCCAAGCATCTGCCTCTAACCCTAGGAAGCACTTTGCCACCTTCTCCTCCCTCCTGAATCCTCCGCCCCCTCCCCCCTCCTCCCTCTCTGCAGATGACTTCGTCAACCATTTTGAAAAGAAGGTCGACGACATCCGATCCTCGTTTGCTAAGTCAAACGACACCGCTGGTTCTGCTCACACTGCCCTACCCTGTGCTCTGACCTCTTTCTCCCCTCTATCTCCAGATGAAATCTCGCGTCTTGTGACGGCCGGCCGCCCAACAACCTGCCCGCTTGACCCTATCCCCTCCTCTCTTCTCCAGACCATTTCCGGAGACCTTCTCCCTTACCTCACCTCGCTCATCAACTCATCCCTGACCGCTGGCTACGTCCCTTCCGTCTTCAAGAGAGCGAGAGTTGCACCCCTTCTGAAAAAACCTACACTCGATCCCTCCGATGTCAACAATTACAGACCAGTATCCCTTCTTTCTTTTCTCTCCAAAACTCTTGAACGTGCCGTCCTTGGCCAGCTCTCCCGCTATCTCTCTCTGAATGACCTTCTTGATCCAAATCAGTCAGGTTTCAAGACTAGTCATTCAACTGAGACTGCTCTCCTCTGTATCACGGAGGCGCTCCGCACTGCTAAAGCTAACTCTCTCTCCTCTGCTCTCATCCTTCTAGATCTATCGGCTGCCTTCGATACTGTGAACCATCAGATCCTCCTCTCCACCCTCTCCGAGTTGGGCATCTCCGGCGCGGCCCACGCTTGGATTGCGTCCTACCTGACAGGTCGCTCCTACCAGGTGGCGTGGCGAGAATCTGTCTCCTCACCACGCGCTCTCACCACTGGTGTCCCCCAGGGCTCTGTTCTTGGCCCTCTCCTATTCTCGCTATACACCAAGTCACTTGGCTCTGTCATAACCTCACATGGTCTCTCTTATCATTGCTATGCAGACGACACACAATTAATCTTCTCCTTTCCCCCTTCTGATGACCAGGTGGCGAATCGCATCTCTGCATGTCTGGCAGACATATCAGTGTGGATGACGGATCACCACCTCAAGCTGAACCTCGGCAAGACGGAGCTGCTCTTCCTCCCGGGGAAGGACTGCCCGTTCCATGATCTCGCCATCACGGTTGACAACTCCATTGTGTCCTCCTCCCAGAGCGCCAAGAACCTTGGCGTGATCCTGGACAACACCCAGTCGTTCTCAACCAACATCAAGGCGGTGGCCCGTTCCTGTAGGTTCATGCTCTACAACATCCGCAGAGTACGACCCTGCCTCACACAGGAAGCGGCGCAGGTCCTAATCCAGGCACTTGTCATCTCCCGTCTGGATTACTGCAACTCGCTGTTGGCTGGGCTCCCTGCCTGTGCCATTAAACCCCTTCAACTCATCCAGAACGCCGCAGCCCGTCTGGTGTTCAACCTTCCCAAGTTCTCTCACGTCACCCCGCTCCTCCGTTCTCTCCACTGGCTTCCAGTTGAAGCTCGCATCCGCTACAAGACCATGGTGCTTGCCTACGGAGCTGTGAGGGGAACGGCACCTCAGTACCTCCAGGCTCTGATCAGGCCCTACACCCAAACAAGGGCACTGCGTTCATCCACCTCTGGCCTGCTCGCCTCCCTACCACTGAGGAAGTACAGCTCCCGCTCAGCCCAGTCAAAACTGTTCGCTGCCCTGGCCCCCCCAATGGTGGAACAAACTCCCTCACGACGCCAGGACAGCGGAGTCAATCACCACCTTCCGGAGACACCTGAAACCCCACCTCTTTAAGGAATACCTAGGATAGGATAAGTAATCCCTCTCACCCCCCCCCCTAAGTTTTAGATGCACTATTGTTAAGTGACTGTCCCACTGGATGTCATAAGGTGAATGCACCAATTTGTAAGTCGCTCTGGATAAGAGCGTCTGCTAAATGACTTAAATGTAAAATGTAATGTAATGTAAAACTATTAAGCTCTCTGATGCAGGCACTTACACCCCCCGGACTACAAAGGACCGGGACAGACACGGTGGGTGTGTTTTCTATTAAGGTACTGCTAAAACCAGAGGTTGGGAGCCTGGTTTGGTAAGTATACTGATATGGTGGTTACTGGATTTCTGACCCTAATTCCTGTATTATTTGTTATTGATGTGATGTGCTGCTTGCATCATACCGTGTTTTAAGAAGTCTGTTACAGATGTGGTGAAGGCTTCAGGCATGATGCCTTTGCTTGATGCTCCAGTTGGAGAGGCTGAGGTGAAGCATGCTTTCATAAGACTGACTGAGGATGACCCATGTATGTTTGTTCTCCCTGTCGTGAAGGGTGGCATGGTGCCCACCTGGTGCTGGATAAGAATAGCTGAGAGGACCAGATGGGTTATAAGAATGCTTTGTTCTGCTTTACTCTGTTTTCCAGGACCAAAGTTTTATTCCACACTTTGCAACACATATTAAACCCATGTTATTGTCAGATAGAATACTGAGGGTCCCCAAGGAGAGGGCTTGTTAGTGTAGGAAGGATTTTTAATATGGTTAGCATCTATTAGATTATTAGTATTATATTAGATTATTAGTATTATATTTAACAGGAATATAGGACATCTATGAGGAGTTAGGATTATTGTTAGGATTAAGATAGATTGATTAAGGAATTTGGAGAAAAGCCGCTCATAGACATGTTTTTTTCTAAAAGAGGGTCCATGGGTTTGTAGTTCCCATGTAGTTCAAATTTGGAAAACATGAGAAACATACAGAGGAGCCCTCCCCCGCACTGCAGAGACCTTGAAGGTTGGAGAGCAGAGAAGTTAGAGGGGGGGGCAGGAAGAGCAAAGATAACATAGTGGGTAAATAAGTTACTAAATGGGTCAGAATGGGAGCTGTAGATAGAGGAGGTATTTGGCATAAAGGGAATCTACCTGTTTTACCTAAGTCACTGTTTAAATATGCTGCTGTATTGATACATGGGCAAAGCCATGTATCAACAGGGGGGATGGTAGGAATGGTTAAACAGCACTTTGTAGCATATGGAATAACTAACTATTTTAAAAACTTTTTCTCACGGTGTACTATATGTGCACAAAGTAACAACCAAGGTGCAGTAAGGGTACCACAAGGGGTTTACCCAGCAGCTAAGTACCAATTCCAACAGTTGGAAATGGACTTTATTGAATTAACTAAGAGTGAAAACAAGAAGTGGTGTTTGACAATAATTGATAAATATACCAAATGGGTAGAAGCGTTTCCTACATCCTCAGCAGACGCAGAAACAGTGGCTAGAGCATTATGTCAGGAGATAATTCCGCGATTCGGATTACCAGAAAATATTTATAGCGACAATGGTTCCCATTTTTCTAATCAAGTAATTGATCATATAGGTCAGAAATTGGATATAAATATGAAGAAACATTGTTCTTATCACCCCCAAAGCGCTGGCCTTATCGAGAACATGAATCGATCGGTAAAATGTCGATTAAGGAAAACACACCTAAGTACTGGAATGAACTGGGTAAAATGCCTGCCCATAGTGTTAATGACTATTAGAATAACCCCTGATAGGGAGGGGCTATCTCCATTTGAGAAGGTTTTTTGGTAGACCCTATAGAATGCCCCAATTAGGGCGATTGGAGGAAGCAAATGTAGAAATAGAAAGCAGTATGGTGGAACACATGAGGAGGTTGTTCATTAATCAAACCCGTATGTCCAAGAGTTTATGCACTACAGAGGAACTACAGGTGAAGACACTCCATCCAGTCCTGTGGGCCACCCGGATTCATATCGCACTGCGGGGGGGGTAAGATACATATTTCACTGTCGAACAAATAAACAGTGGTCGGAGGACAACTGAATTTCGGGGGCCATCTCTCGAATGAAGTAACCCTCCCTGTCCTGTCACCCCTGTTTTTGTTCATAGAAGTGAAGATGTGTCTGGCTCTGGCTGTTGATATGTTCTCGGGGAGAGGGTGGGGCTTCACGTGTGCACTGACCGTCCTGAGCTGTTTTATTGTGGGGGCCATATTCCTGATTCACCATGATCCCCCGGAAAGTGGCAAAGAGGATAATTTGAGATGAGGGAAATGGGATAAGATTCTCAGAAGGTCACTGAAACAAAATAGTAAGGAAGTGAGGGTGGAATTGGGCAAGGATCTCTCAGTAGAATTTGGTGTAGATCAATTGGGGTCATTCACCCCTTGGCAGTCTAGAACCATGGGACTCTATGGGAAGTATTTGTGTAAATCACCATATTGATCGTGGACAGGTCATAGCTCACACTGAAAAGGATGGCTACGTAAACCCATACACTCAATTTGGGACCAGGTGGGGTATAGTAAGGGTTGGCGTTTTGGACTGTGTTCCTGAACAGAGGAAGTATTGTATAAAGGTACGAATAGTTCAGACCAAAGACCTCAAAGAAGTTATAGAAGTGGAGACTGGGTTTGGGGAGTCCAACTTATGGTTGGAATGGATTCAATAACGCTAAACCCCAGTTAACAACTATCCCTTTTCCACTGAACGGAATTAATTCCCCTAAGGGAATGGCATGTATGGTAAAGCTGTTCATGAAAGCAGGAATGCCAAATAAAATAAAAATGGGCCAGTGTCGACATCTGGTGGTTGTGTGGGGGAATGAGTTTGTGCGGTATTGCCGACTGATTGGAATGGACTATGTGCTTTAGTACATTTAGGAATGCCTTTTACACTCATACAACACCAAGACATGAAGTTAGCCAAACGAGAGAGAAGAGATGCTCCATCTGGGTCTTTTAACGACAGAGTATATATTGATAACCTTAGGATTCCACGAGGTGTGCCGGATAAGTTCAAGGCAAGAAATCAGATACTAGCAGGATTAGAGTGGTCTACTCTCAATAAAAATGTAGACTGGATTAATTATAGTTACCAGAAGGGTTATTAAAGGGTTTGTAGAACAGACTGAAGCAATCAGCTGGAAGACCTGACAGAATAGAATTGCATTAGATAAAAGGAGGAAGTGGGCGTGGTAATCGGGACCGTGTCTTACATCCCAGGTAGCACAGCTCCGGACGAATCAGTGCCCGAAGCCTCAGCTGGTTTGACCACCCTGGCTCACGAGTTGGCAGAAAACTCTGGGGTGGATCCTTCCCTGACTAATTGGATTGATAGTACATTTGGAAAATGGAAAAGTGTTGTAATCACGGTGTTTTGGGCTGTATCTACCTGTATGACTGTTTTAATTTTATGCGGCTGTTGTCTAATTCCCTGTGCGCGAGGCCTTGTTTCCAGGACTCTGGAAAGATCAATGACACTACAGATGGTGCGTTATGGGCCGATTCCAGGTTCTGACCCATGGAGGACTGAAGGCATGTCTACAGAGGAAGTGGACGAATCCGGATCTGTCATTTGTGGGGAATTGATGTTTGATGAGGCTAGTGTTGAGATGAAGGGGAATTAGATTGTAATTGGTTTCCATGATTAAACTGTTTTTTAATGAAGGTCGTGATGAAAATCCAGAAGGAAGAGTTATGCTTCTGATGTAGGTTTAAAAACAGTTGGAGTTAAGGTTAGAATTTATTAATGAAATGAGAAGATTTGGATGAACATTTATAATTGATTTGTTGATTATGTGTCTATTCATATGATAATCTGATGAACCTCTATAAAAAGGTTAGTTAAGTTCGTTTATACTTTCATTTTTTATGATTAAATAAAACTAGATGTAGAATTGAATGTATAATATTTGATCAAAGGGAGGATTGATAGAGGAAAATATAGTTTAGATGATCAATTATGATCAATTATGATTATTATGATTATAATTATGATTATATGCTAAATGGCATATAGAACCCTTCTATGCTAATACTATTATGTTATGATTTGAAAAGTATGGGTTCTTAATTGTACTGTTACTGAAAATGTAAGCAGAAATGAATTGAATTGTGTCTGTGTCTCCTGGGAAAGTTTAAGGAGGAGTGATGCTGTGGCTTTTCAGACAGATAAGAAATGCCTGGGAAATGTTCCATTCCTAAAACAATCGGTTCTTGTGAGAATCGGAGAGAGGGTGGGAAACTGATGATGTCATGTTCAGTGTGTGTAAGCATTCAGTACTCATCAAGAATAAATGCTGAACTTGTTTTTAAGACTGGTCTCTTGCTAATTCATGCAAATGATAAACTTACAACTTATCATGAATTAGAAATGAGTGCGAATTGAATTGATTTTGGCAATAAAACATAAAGGGATTAAGAATTCCTCTATCAAGCGCCCACAAAGTGTTTTGTGCGGGGAAGTGCTTAGTAATGAGTCTCAAAATGAACAAATGAATAAAACCACACGTCCTGACCAAACATCCACAGCATGGTGGTAAACCCAGAGAGTTATTTCAGAACAAGGCAGAATGCTTCAGGAAACAGTGTTTTGACATTGGAAAAGTAAGTCAGCTAGCAAGGCATTGTTGTCATTTTATAACAGGAATAAGGGAGTACTAACTATCATAGTAGTAGTTGTGAGTTTCTCTTTCAAAAAATCCCCTGGCCTTGTACACAGCTAATAGCTAACATTCGCCAAAGCAAGCTAGCTACTGAAAGTAAGCAAGCTAGCTAGTCTAGGTTGGAACTGTTGCTGTTAAAATACATGTATTCATTTTTATTCTTACCTGGAATTAACTGGTTGAAGCAAGACGCTGTTTGAGGCAAACACACTCACACAGTTCTGGGTTGCTCATCTACAGCAGGAAGTGGTATCCTGCTTGACTGAGAAAGCAGTAGATGTTCTGATCCAGCTTGGCACCACATACCTATGCGAGTTAGGGTTCTCAACTCTGAAGTACTTTTTTTTTTTTACAAGTACAGAACAGTTTCAAGACCTCAGTCAAAAACATAGCGCAAATAGAAAAACTTCAACCAGCCACACACCTCTTATTACGACTGTGTGTGTGTGTTTTGGTCTACATCTGTGTGATGAATCAGTTTATTCCAGTTCAGAATAAAAAAGTATTTATTGTATTTTAACAGCACCAGTTCCAACCTAGACAGATATGTAAGATTGTTTTTAATGGGAGAAAATAAACATGGATAGATATTTATATGGATATTCAATTTCATTGTTATTTGTTTTTGTCTATATTGCATTTGTTTTAGGCACAAGGGCAATTAAATGTACTGATACTTATGTATAGTTGCATATTTTCCTAAGCTTGGGTCCCAGGAAAACACAGAATTTAGAATTTGGGTCCTAGGCTGAAAAAGTTTAAGAACCCCTGATGACTGGATACATCAGCAGAATATGCATGCATAATACCCCACAAAGGTATGACAGTGTACTTTGACACTGACAAACTGAGAATAAATCAATAAAAACAACCTTGAATTTACCAATAGCCTAGACCTGAGTGTGTAGAGAAACATATTGTACAATATGAGGAGGAAATTATGGTCCTAAAATAGATTTCCAGTCTTACGCTTATGCCAAAAGCTTATCGCTCTCTTACTTTGGAAAACAATGGTGTTCGCTCATAGGCCAATTTGGAAGATGATATATTAGTCAGACAGACAGATTAGTCTTCTCTTTTCAGCAGGATCCATTTGCTTTCTCACCTTGCTTTTCCAGAGAATAACTTCTTCTCTTCTTGTTTTGATGATAAGTATTACTGTAATAAAAGTCCAGATTGTCTGCATAATCAAATAACATTCAGCTCAGACACCCATACATACAGTACCCCACAAGACATGCCACCACGGGTCTCTTCACAGTCCCCATGTCCAAAACGAATTCACGGCAATGCATAGTATTATACAGAGCCATGATCACATAGAACTCCCTTCCATCTCCAATTACTCAAGCAAACAGCAAAATTACCTTAAAAAAGATTCAACAACATTTTATGGAACAGCAGGGACTGTGAGGGGACACAGTGCCTGGGCTCACCTCCGCTGTACCCGCACCCCACCATACCCCTGTCTGCGCATTATGCCCTGAATATATTCTACCATGCCCAGAAACCTGCTCCTCTTATCCTCTGCCCCCAACGCTCTAGGCGACCAGTTTTGATAGCCTTTAGCCGCACCCTCATACTACTCCTTCTCTGTTCCGCGGGTGATGTGGAGGTAAACCCAGGCCCTGCATGTCCCCAGGTACCCTCATTTGTTGACTTCTGTGATCGAAAAAGCCTTGGTTTTATGCATGTCAACATCAGAAACCTCCTCCCTAAGTTTGTTTTACTCACTGCTTTAGCACACTCTGCTAACCCTGATGTCCTTGCCATGTCTGAATCCTGGCTCAGGAAGGCCACCAAAAATTCAGAGATTTCCATACCCAACTATAACATCTTCCGTCAAGATAGAACTGCCAAAGGGGGCGGAGTCGCAGTCTACTGCAGAGATCGCCTGCAAAGTAATGTCATACTTTCCAGGTCCATACCCAAACAGTTTGAACTACTAATTTTGAAAATTACTCTCTCCAGAAATAAGCCTCTCACTGTTGCCGCCTGCTACCGACCACCCTCAGCTCCCAGCTGTGCCCTGGACACCATTTGTGAATTGATCGCTCCCCATCTAGCTTCAGAGTTTGTTCTGTTAGGTGACCTAAACTGGGATATGCTTAACACCCCGGCAGTCCTACAATCTAAGCTAGATGCCCTCAATCTCACTCAAATCATCAAGGAACCCACCAGGTACAACCCTAACTCTGTAAACAAGGGCACCCTCATAGACGCCATCCTGACCAACTGGCCCTCCAAATATACCTCCGCTGTCTTCAACCAGGATCTCAGCGATCACTGCCTCTTTGCCTGTATCCGCCACAGAGCCGCAGTCAAACGACCACCCCTCATCACTGTCAAACGCTCCCTAAAACACTTCTGTGAGCAGGCCTTTCTAATCGACCTGGCCCGGGTATCCTGGAAGGACATTGACCTCATCCCGTCAGTTGAGGATGCCTGGTCATTCTTTAAAAGTAACTTCCTCACCATTTTAGATAAGCATGCTCTGTTCAAAAAATGCAGAACCAAGAACAGATACAGCCCTTGGTTCACTCCAGACCTGACCGCCCTCGACCAGCACAAAAACATCCTGTGGCGGACTGCAATAGCATCGAATAGCCCCCGTGATATGCAACTGTTCAGGGAAGTCAGGAACCAATACACGCAGTCAGTCAGGAAAGCTAAGGCCAGCTTCTTCAGGCAGAAGTTTGCATCCTGTAGCTCCAACTCCAAAAAGTTCTGGGACACTGTGAAATCCATGAAGAACAATAGCACCTCCTCCCAGCTGCCCACTGCACTGAGGCTAGGTAACACGGTCTCCACCGATAAATCCATGATTATCGAAAACTTCAATAAGCACTTCTCAACGGCTGGCCATGCCTTCCGCCTGGCTACTCCAACCTCGGCCAACAGCTCCGCCCCCCCCGCAGCTCCTCGCCTAAGCCTCTCCAGGTTCTCCTTTACCCAAATCCAGATAGCAGATGTTCTGAAAGAGCTGCAAAACCTGGACCCGTACAAATCAGCTGGGCTTGACAATCTGGACCCTCTATTTCTGAAACTATCTGCCGCCATTGTCGCAACCCCTATTACCAGCCTGTTCAACCTCCCTTTCATATCGTCTGAGATCCCCAAGGATTGGAAAGCTGCCGCAGTCATCCCCCTCTTCAAAGGGGGAGACACCCTGGACCCAAACTGTTATAGACCTATATCCATCCTGCCCTGCCTATCTAAGGTCTTCGAAAGCCAAGTCAACAAACAGGTCACTGACCATCTCGAATCCCACCGTACCTTCTCCGCTGTGCAATCTGGTTTCCGAGCCGGTCACGGGTGCACCTCAGCCACACTCAAGGTACTAAACGATATCATAACCGCCATCGATAAAAGACAGTACTGTGTAGCCGTCTTCATCGACCTCGCCAAGGCTTTCGTCTCTGTCAATCACCATATTCTTATCGGCAGACTCAATAGCCTCGGTTTTTCGGATGACTGCCTTGCCTGGTTCACCAATTACTTTGCAGACAGAGTTCAGTGTGTCAAATCGGAGGGCATGCTGTCCGGTCCTCTGGCAGTCTCTGTGGGGGTGCCACAGGATTCAATTCTCGGGCCGACTCTTTTCTCTGTATATATCAATGATGTTGCTCTTGCTGCGGGCGATTCCCTGATCCACCTCTACGCAGACGACACCATTCTATATACTTTCGGCCCGTCATTGGACACTGTGCTATCTAACCTCCAAACGAGCTTCAATGCCATACAGCACTCCTTCCGTGGCCTCCCAACTGCTCTTAAACGCGAGTAAAACCAAATGCATGCTTTTCAACCGATCGCTGCCTGCACCCGCATGCCCGACTAGCATCACCACCCTGGATGGTTCCGACCTTGAATATGTGGCCATCTATAAGTACCTAGGTGTCTGCTTAGACTGCAAACTCTCCTTCCAGACTCACATCAAACATCTCCAATCGAAAATCAAATCAAGAGTCGGCTTTCTATTCCGCAACAAAGCCTCCTTCACTCACGCCGCCAAGCTTACCCTAGTAAAACTGACTATCCTACCGATCCTCGACTTCGGCGATGTCATCTACAAAATGGCTTCCAACACTCTACTCAGCAAACTGGATGCAGTCTATCACAGTGGCATCCATTTTGTCACTAAAGCACCTTATACCACCCACCACTGCGACTTGTATGCTCTAGTCGGCTGGCCCTCACTACATATTCGTCGCCAGACCCACTGGCTCCAGGTCATCTACAAGTCCATGCTAGGTAAAGCTCCGCCTTATCTCAGTTCACTGGTCATGATGGCAACACCCATCCGTAGCACGCGCTCCAGCAGGTGTATCTCACTGATCATCCCTAAAGCCAACACCTCATTTGGCTGCCTTTCGTTCCAGTACTCTGCTGCCTGTGACTGGAACGAACTGCAAAAATCGCTGAAGTTGGAGACTTTTATCTCCCTCACCAACTTCAAACATCAGCTATCCGAGCAGCTAACCGATCGCTGCAGCTGTACATAGTCTATTGGTAAATAGCCCACCCATTTTCACCTACCTCATTCCCATACTGTTTTTACACTGTTTCTTATTTATTTACTTTTCTGCTCTTTTGCACACCAATATCTCTACCTGTACATGACCATCTGATCATTTATCACTCCAGTGTTAATCTGCAAAATTGTATTATTCGCCTACCTCCTCATGCCTTTTGCACACATTGTATATAGACTGCCCATTCTTTTCTACTGTGTTATTGACTTGTTAATTGTTTACTCCATGTGTAACTCCGTGTTGTCTGTTCACACTGCTATGCTTTATCTTGGCCAGGTCGCAGTTGCAAATGAGAACTTGTTCTTGTTCAAATGGGAACGGGAGACACCCGTTCCCATTTGGGAACGAGCCCCCACCCCCCTCCCCCAGCTGGAATGTGGTGCAGGGAATGCAAGAAATATTCCTAAAAATATTTAACCGCCACACATTAACAAGTAAAATAGCTCAAATGAAAGATAAACAAGTTGTTTATATCTACCCAGCAAGTCAGATTTCTAAAATGTTTTACGGCGAAAACATAGCACATATTTATGTCAAACTACCACCGCAGACATAGCTCATTAGCATAGCCAAGTAGGAAAAAATATGCAATCAACAAACGCAGGATTAAAAAAAAAAATTTCACTAACCTTTTGAAATCTTCATCAGATGACAGTAATATATCATGTTACACAGTACATTCATTTTTTTTCAATAATATGCTATATATATCCATAAATCTCTGTTTACAATGATGCATCGTTCAAAAAATGCTACTAAAATGTCAGGAGAAATGAAATAGCTCCGGCAGATAACGTCAGCTAACAAGAAATACACATCATAAACTTTGACTAAATATGCATGTTTTACATATGTATAGGAAGATACACTTCTTCTAAATGCAATCGCTGTGTTACATTTATTTTTAACGTTACAGGTTGCGTTCACTAGGCTATACTAGGAGGCGGCGCTCCAAATGTATCATTATGCCTCCTCTATCTTGGAGTCGACAGAAACCCAAAATTAACACAGAAATATTCCCTTACCTTTGCTGTTCTTCCATCAAAAGACCTGGAAGGGATTATACTTACCAAAACAGCGTTTAGTTTTCAAGTCTGCGTCTTTCGGTTCTCAAAATAGCCACATTTCGGTCTAAATGTAGGCAAAATTCAAGTGGATGCGCACCAAAACGTCGAAATTATATATTATATGTCGAGTAAACTTGTCAAACTATGTTCATAATTAAGCTTTAACATGTTATAAAGGTGTACAGCAATTGTGAGGACGAAGCGAAACACACACACATCTTTTAATTGATCCTGAAGAAAAGACTTCACCGGAGCAGAGCGCGTATAAACGTACACTATTTTTTCACATGACCGAGACCTTTCGGCACGCTCAACGTCTCGTGAGCGCGCGATTCTCACAATGAGAAGACCCATTGAAAGCAGGCTTCGCGCTGAACACGTAGGAACTGTTCCTTTTGGGAAGTGCGTTTAAGATCACGTCAAAGTTGGGCCAACTTTTTCCATGACAAGAGAGATTTTGGGAGAATGCATGCCCTGAGACTTCTGCTTTACATAGAGACTAAATTTAAACGGTTTTAGAAGCTTTAGAGTGTTTTCTATTCGATAATATTTTTTATATGCATATATTAGCAACTTTTGACAAAAATGTATCCTGTTTTATATGGGTACCCAATTCCTCCAGAAGGGGCAGTAAACAGGGGGTATCTTTAAAAGGTTAAATAAAGGTGAAATAAAAAAATTAAAAAAATAAACACACACAAACACATGCTTTTGTTGTTGTGTTTCTACAATTATTCTAAAACAAATTGTTGTATTGTTTATATATCCTTGTATTTTAGATTTGTGTTGACTGTCCTTGTATATCAGTTTACTTGTGTTTTTTTGTGGACTCCAGGAAGAAAAGCTGCTGCTTTGGCAAAAGCTAATGAGGATCCGAATAAACCCCAAAAATGGGAATTAGAGGCACAGTAGGTAAAGAGAAGATGAGTGACTATTGAGGGACCATAAGGGAGAGTGCAGACAAGAAGAGTAAAAGAGAGAGAGAGAAGAATCAGCGCTTCTCATAATGATCCAAACCCATTTCATAAATGTATGCTGTTGACGGATTGGAAAGCTATACGAGAGCATTAGAGCCCCACCCAAGCAGAAGGTTTGAATGGATATGTACAAAGATGTGTTGTGGTGAGCCAAAATATATGTGAACCCTTCAAAACACTAGGCATGGGTGTGTGTTGATAAGGTAAAATAAGATAGGGTTAGTTTTTTCAGCTTCCACAGAAATGTTCCAAACAATATACAGAACATTTTGTGTAACGACATTGCTGATTCTCTATGAGCAAATCAATCTGAGGATGATTGTGAAGTTAATAACGAGCTGAATCGATACACAGGCCACTTTAAAAAACCATGACTTACTCACTGCCTACATACCCACTCAAGCATGCACCCACACCCAAGGCAGGCAAGCACGAATGCACTCACACACCTCTTATTGTGGAAACTACAACCTTGCACAAACAGCACATTATTACCATGCTTCAATTAGCCCTGCTCTAAGCTGTAGAGACTCTGCAGTGTGTGTGTGTTTAGATGATGCTACAGTAGAGAGCGCGATGATTTGTGCTAATGAGAGGCAGTGTTGTTAATGAGTGGCATCTCTACTGAAGCACACTGTAGACTCAAGATTGGTGTTGTTGTTTTTTCTACTCCATTTATCAGCTAAGACAACTATTTTGCTTTCAAGAGAGGGAGGGAGAGTCCACTCACAGTGTTTTCGCAGAACCAAAGTAGACACTGAAAACAACCAAGATTGATTCCACTGTGGGTTGTCTACGCTGTATTTTTATATCCAATTGATCTAATTGCTTATTAGTGTTCAACAGGGCCATCACCAGAGTTTCATTCCATTCAGGGCTTATTCTTGAAGACCAGGGTCTGAGGGGTTTGCGGTCAGCGAAAAAAAAAGCCTTTTCTAAAATAATTTCCAGAAATTCTACCTTCTCTCAATGGAGACATTACAATAATATTTTTTATACCACACAAAATGACAAGCTATTCTGACATTGACATACTGAGATCAATAAAACAAACGACCCATGTTTTTAAATGCAGCCAATAGCATAGGCCAATGAAAAGAGTGGATACATAGATCTTAGGCCTACAATATGAGGAGGACATTATAGTCACCAACTTTCCAGTGGCACTCACTTATCCAAACAGTTTTTTAACGTAACGTCATTTTTTTTAATTAAAAAAGTTGACGATAAACTTTCACAAAACACTTCGAAATACTTTTGTAATGCAACTTTAGGTATTTGTAAACGTTAATACTCTATCAAAATGATCACGGGGGCGATGTATATTCTTTAGCTTCAAGTCTTGAAATCATGGCCGGATATTGCTCAACCAAAACATCCTGTCGGAGACCGGAGGAAATCGGCTCCCTTGTTTCGGTTTGACCAAGAAACAAAGCCGAAGCAAATGAAAAGACTCTAGACATCGTGTGGAAGCTGTAGGTATTGCAACCTCGACCTCATTTAATCTGGGTCACCTTTAACAATTCTTGGAAGTGGCGCATGGATATTTTTTTCCATTTTCAGTGAACAGATTTTCCTGCACTTTTCGATGAAACGCACGTTCTGTTATAGTCACAGCCGTGATTTAACCAGTTTTAGAAACGTTTGAGTGTTTTCTATCCACACATACTAATCATATGCATATACTATATTCCTGGCATGAATAGCAGGGCGCTGAAATGTTGCGCGATTTTTAACAAAAAAGTTTAAAAGTTTTTAAAGCAGTATCCAAATCCAAAGGATGTACTGATCACAATATAATAGCCATATCTAAATCCAAGATGGCATAGCAGTCAAGCGTCTTTGTATTCATCTTGTCATGTCCTGTGTATAGATCTTTTTATATCTTTTTTCTTCGCATATATCTTTTTAAATTGTTTTCTTAACCTTAACTTCTTGGATATAGGGGGCGGTCTTTTAATTTATGGATAAAAAAAACGTTCCCGTTTAAAACAAGATATTTTGTCACAAAAAGATGCTCGACTATGCATATAATTGACAGCTTTGGAAAGAAAACACTGACATTTCCAAAACTGCAAAGTTATTGTCTATGAGTGCCACAGAACTAATGCTATAGGCGAAACGAAGATTAAATTTCATACAGGAAGTGCCCCAGATTTTGAATGTGCTGTGTTCCAATGTCTCCTTATATGGCTGTGTATAGGTCACGAATGAGCTTAGACTTTGTCGTTTCCCCAAGGTGTCGACAGCATTGTGACGTATTTGTAGGCAAATCATTGGAAGATTGATCTTAAGAGACTACATCTACCAGGTGGCCGCTTGGTGTCCTCGGTTGCAATTATTGTGTAATTTCCAGCTGCGTGTATTTTTTGTTTGCTTCGAGGAGAAACACAGCTGCCACGAATGATTTATCATCGAATAGATATGTGAAAAACACCTTGAGGATTGATTCTAAACAACGTTTGCCATGTTTCTGTTGATATTATGGAGTTAATTTGGTAAAAAGTTCGGCGTTGTAGAGACTGCATTTTCAGATTTTTTTCTTAGCCAAACGTGATGAACAAAACGGAGCGATTTCTCCTACACAAGTAATCCTTGTGAGAGTCTCCTCATTGAAAACATCCAAAGGTCTTCAAAGGTAAATGATTTTATTTGAATGCTTTTCTTGTTTTTGTGAAAATGTTGCCTGCTAGGCTTAATGCTATGCTAGCTATCAACACTTTTACACAAATGCTTGTGTAGCTATGGTTAAAAAAGCATATTTTGAAAATCTGAGATGACAGTGTTGTTAACAAAAGGCTAAGCTTGTGAGCCAATATATTTATTTCATTTCATTTGCGATTTTCATGAATAGTTAACATTGCATTATGGTAATGAGCTTGAGGCTATGATTACGCTCCCGGATACGGGATTGCTCGACGCTAGAGGTTAACTTCAACATAGTCTCCTGCAACCCGCCTCACCCAATGTGGTATGGATCTGCTATTTTCTTTACACTAGAACCGTCACCCCCAACAGAAGCTAGCCAGCTAACTAGCTACTAGCTAGTAGTCAGCTAGTCACTGCTAGCGGTCATCAGCTAACCTTTAGCCCGGACAATTCCAGCCAGTCTGCCCAGCGCAATTCAACCCAGAGCATATCAGATGTCTCCTTCTCCCTATCTCCCCCTTTTTTCTCTGTGTTATTGACTTGTTAATTGTTTACTTCATGTGTAACTCTGTTGTCTGTTCACGCTGCTATGCTTTATCTTGGCCAGGTCGCAGTTGCAAATGAGAACATGTTCTCAACTTGCCTACCTGGTTAAATAAAGGTGAAATAAAAAAATAAAATAAAATAAATCTCTGGATTCCTACTGCAAGCTCTGAACATTTTCACCTGGATCATCGCAGCTGGCTAGCTGCTATCCAAGTGGCTACTCCTGGCTAATGTCTCTGTCTCTCTCTACTCCTGGATAGCCCATGCTAGGCCCATCTCCCGGCTAGCTGAAGAGGTCCATCAGCAACTCCTTGGGCTACAATACCTATTTTGCCAATTGGCCTGGCCCACTTTTACTGCCGATACGGAGCCCCGCCAGTTCATCATGACTGTACTACCAACGTAATCCACCCAAGTTTTTTTTAACAGGCTCCTCCGTAGCGATGTCCCCTGAATGCCCATCTGCTAGCCTACTAGCCGTGGCCCACTAGCTGTCTAGGGCATATCGGACTGTTAGCTGAAGAGGTCCATCAGCCAATTTCTGGTGCTACTAAACCTATTTTGCCAATTGGCTTGGACCCTTTTACGACACGGAGCCCTGCTGATCCATCATGACTGGTCTGTCGACATAACCTCCAATGTATTCACATCCTACCATACCTTTGTCTGCACATTATGCCTTGAATCTATTCTACCGCACCCAGAAACCTGTTCCTTTTACTCTCTGTTCCAAACGTACTAGACAACCCATTCTTACAGCCTTTAGCCGTACCCTTATCCTCCTACTCCTCTGTTTCTCTGGTGATGTAGAGGTTAATCCAGGCCCTGCAGTGCCTAGCTCTACTCCCATTCCGCAGGCACTCTCCTTTGTTGACTTCTGTAATCAATTCAAATCAAAGTTTATTTGTCACGTGCGCCGAATACCACAGGTGTAGACCTTACAGTGAAATGCTTACTTACAGGCTCTAACCAATGGTGCGGAAAAAAAAGGTATGTGTGTGTGTGTGTGGGTAAGTAAAGAAGTAAAACAACAGTGAAAAGACATTGAAAAAAAGAGTAGCAAGGCTATATACAGACACCTGTTAGTCAGGCTTATTGAGGTAGTATGTACATGTAGGTATCATTAAAGTGGCTATGCATATATGATGAACAGAGAGTAGCAGAAGCATAACAATAGGGGTAGGCGGGTGGTGGGACACAATGTAGATTAGTAGGTTAGCCAATGTGCGGGAGCACTGGTTGGTCGGGCCAATTTAGGTAGTATGTGTCATGTTTGTCATTTATTATCATGTCTTGTCCCTGTGCTCCCCATTCTGTTCGTTTCCCTCTGCTGGTCTTATTGGGTTCTTTCCCTCTTTCTATCCCTCTCTCTCCCCCTCCCCCCTCTCACTCTCTCGCTCTCTCTTCTCTCTATCGTTCCGTTCCTGCTCCCAGCTGTTCCTATTCCCCTAATCATCATTTAGTCTTCCCACACCTGTTCCCGATCCTTTCCCCTGATTAGAGTCCCTATTTATTCCTTTGTGTTCCGTTCCTGTCCCGTCGGTTCCTTGTTTAGTATTCACCATGCTGTGATTGCGTTTCGCCCTGTCCTGTCGTGTTTTTGCTGTGATTGTGTATCGCCCTGTCCTGTCGTGTTTTTTGCCTTCATCAGATGCTGCGTGTGAGCAGGTGTCTCTGTCAACTACGGCCTGCGCCTACCCGAAGCGACCTGCAGTCTGTGGCCGCTTCTCCAGTTATTCCCCTCTACAGACTAGAGGATTTCTGTTATTCCCTGTTTGGAC